>NC_092047.1:46836012-47105755 GCF_003086295.3 Arachis hypogaea
AAGGTTAAATTGCATTAAACAGAGATAAAAGGGAATTGGAATTGATTGGATCCGAAACAGAAAGTAAATGATCATATAAAAGCAATAAAGAGAATTGAAATGTGAAATAGATCTCAGGACCCAGAGACTAGAAAACCAAGTTCTAGATCTCAATGCCCTCCTAGATCCAACAAGAAATTGTAATTGAAATTCAAGAAAGTGGATGAAGAGCAATTAACAGAAATTGAAATCCAATCAAGCAGTAAATAAAGCAGTGAGATCCAAGGTTGAGATTGAAACAGAATTTCTTCAATTCTCCAACCCAAAATCCAAGACAATTGTAATTGAAATTGAAAGTAATAAAATTGAGAGGAAGAGAAGTGAATTCTCCTTCCAAGACAAAGAAATTAAAGATCACTCCAATATCCAAAGCTCTCCGAAAACTATTATGAAAATTCCAAAGGAAAGCTCTCTAAAAGAAAAGCTCCAAAGAACTTGAATTCTATCCTATTTATACACTTTCTTCCAATGATCTTCAAGCCTTGAGTTGGGCCTTTGTTCTTGGTGGAATTGGGTTGAAAGAGGCCTTGGTTAATTGCTCTTGGAGTTTGAAGAGGAACCAAAACGAACCAATTGAACCGGGTTGGAGTTTTTGCAAAAGTTGGACCAAAAGTTTGAGCAAAAGTTAGGGGTCTAACTTTTGCTCCAACTTTTCATATCAGCTAACACCACTTTGCTGATACTCACGTTGGTGCCAAAGTTAGGGGTCTAACTTTGGCCCCAACGTTGGCTTTACCTTGTGCACTTGTGGCGCCAACGTTAGCCACCAAGTTAGGGGGCTAACGTTGGCGCAAACTTTTGCTCCTCCCCTTGTGATTTTCATGTGCCAACGTTAGCCTCCAAGTTAGGGGGCTAACGTTGGCGCAAACTTTTGGTGCCAGGGAGGTTTTCTTCATGCCAACGTTAGCCTCAAAGTTAGGGGGCTAACGTTGGCGCAAACTTTTGGTGCCCAGGGGTGATTTTCATGTGCAAGTAGTCATTGGGTACTTGCAAATTTTGTGGAGTGTTTCAATTCATTAGCTCCAGTTGGGCTGTTGGGGTACTTTCACCAAAGTTTGTGCAAATTTGAGCTAACTTTAGGTCAACTTTTTGCTTCTTGGTTCATTTTCATTTATTCCCTGTCTTCTCTTTACTCCTAGCTATTCCTTCTTGCTTCAACCTTTCTCCAAGCTTTCTTCACCTATCATTAATCAACCAAACACATCAAAGCTATGCTCATAATCATGAGATATCCATTCTATCATAATATGCAACAATTATAGCATAAAACCTCATGAAATGGCATGAATTCATACATGGTTGATTTAATAAAGGGAAACATGAAAATCTACTCAATTAGCTTGCTTATGGTTCAAGAAAGTGCACAATTCTAATGAAAACAAAAGGAAAAGACTAGTTAAAATAGGCTAGGATGACTTGTCATCACAACACCAAACTTAAAGCTTGCTTGTCCCCAAGCAAGAAAAGATTTATTGAGAAGAAAGAATGAGATGGAAGAGGATGTTCATGCTAGCAAAGTATTATTGATAGTTCATGGGATTTTGTGTGGATATGTAAATACTTACTCCTTACTGACTCTAGGCTTAGAAAGTCTCCTTCAAGCTTCAAGTAACATACTGCTATGACCTCTCATTATTCTTTTATCCTTGGCTATTACTTTGTTTATAAGCTTATTTGAGTGTCATGTGTAGCAAGTTCATTTTCTTTTCTTTATACTTGACACATTATTCACCATAGACACTTGGCTCACATTCCTTCTTAAAACATTGATGCCCAACACCTCTTTGGGTTACTAAATGCCTTGTAGTTAGGTTGCTCTTGATAGTGGACTTTCAGCTGATGATCCCGGATTAGTTAACCCAAGTCACTGAGTGTTGATGCACTCCTAAGAGCTTACTAATCCAAGCAGATCCTAGTACAAAGACATCACAGGCATATATTTTAAAGTTCAAGCTATTGGTGTCCAGCTTTGTTTCTTTTTGTTTCCTTTTATTCTGATCTCTTTTCTTTCCTCCTTTTTATTTTTCTTTCTAACCAAGGGATTTAATTGAGATTCATAGACAGTAGGCTACTCTCTACTTAGGAGGCGATATCCTGGCTCTTTATTCACTAAAAGTGAGCTATTATACAATCACACACATACCACCACTTACTTTTATTCTACTTCTATCTAACAGAGACCCTCTTACTTTACATTCAAACATTTCTTTTATTGAATTGAAAAATGCAGGGGACAAAGCATGCTTTTGCTAAGTGAAAGTAAACACACAAGCACACACATAGATTAGCTTACTTATTTTAAGAGAAACAAACATGATGCAAAGACTATTAATTATAATAACTACTTAAAGATGCAAAGACAACTTAAAACAGACACAATGCATGCTTTTTCTTTGTAGTGATGAACAAGGAGCAAGTCCACCTTTTATTTGTCAGGCTTTTTCTTTCTTCTTTCATACACCTGGTTGCTGGTGTTCCCAGTGTTCATGTCTGTTGTCTGTTGACCCCGCCAGAAGCCAGCCTTATTCATAGCCTCCTCCACTCTATCTTCAAGCCCCATGGCCCTGCTTACTTCTACCTCACTTCTCTTTTTGAAGAATTCATCAAAAGTTGGGAATGTCGGATCCATGTTGTGCAAATGTTCTCCAATATAGTTCAGTTTGATTTGGCTATTGATGTTGTAATCGGCTTGTACTTCATACCTTGCATCTTGGAGTGTTGTGAACTCTTTGAGAGCCCTCAAATTTTCAGCTTGCATTTGTTCCAACTTCCCAAAAGATTCATGAGATTGAAAAGCATGTTCTTCTTGCATCACAAGGAATCTTGACTCGAATTCACTTTGTTTGTTCATTATTCTTAGCTCCCTTTCTTCTTGTGCTTGTTGGTTTTTCATGTACAGTGAATGGTATTCCTCTTGCCTTTCTTGAATTCTCATGTACTGTTGTGACAATCTTCCTATTGCTTCTTGCATTTGAGTCATATCCATATTGCCATGTGGGAAAAAGTGTGGCTGTTCCTCCTCCTCTTACGGCTCTTCTTCTATGTGTGGCTCATCTTCTTCCATTGGTTCTTCTCTTTCCCTTCTTCCATGTGGTCTTCGGCCTTGATGTGCTTCAAGGGGCATCATCATTCGTTCAATGGTTATTGGCATGCCTTGGCTTAACCACATTGGATTCTCCTCTTCCATTGGAACTTTAGCCTTTGCACACAACCTCCAAATGGTACTCGGATAGTACAACCAAGATCCGGCCGAATTCTTCTCAGCCAGCTTTTGAATGTCTTTTGCAAGGATTTCATGAACTCTTATCTCTCCTCCCACAATGATGCAATGCAGCATCACGGCTCTCTCCCTGTTAACTTCTGAGGTGTTCACTGTGCCCAGAATTGATCTTTTCATCAACTCATACCATCCTTTTGCTTCCGGGGTGAGGTTACATCTCTTCAGGAACTTATATCTGTTCTTGTCATCTCCTTCCCACTCTGAGTTCTCCATACAAATGTCTCTCGCAATCTCATCATAATCCTGATTCTCATTCAATCTTTGTTGATTGCATCCGGGATAAAGTCTACCTCCACCCCCCGCACATAGCTCTTGTACGTTGGGGGCTCACGCATGTCAAGCCTTGGGACATTTGCATAGAACTCTTTTATGATATTGGCATTGATTCGGATGGCTGGTGATGCAAGTTCCTCCCACCTCCTCTTCCGAATTTTGTCCTTCATTTCTTGACATCCATCATCCAGCAACAAGAATGGAATTTCAGGATAGATTCTTTTCTCGTTCATCCATTGAATTTGCATTTGATGAAACCAAGACTTGAATCTCCGTTGGTCATATTCATGTGTGTCTTCCTCCACCATGGGATCTTTCCCTTTTCTTCGTTTGGTTCTTGAGGAGGAGGCCATGATCACTTGGTCGGTCAAGTCTTGTGAGGTTAGAAGGAGTGTGAAGAATGTTAGAGAGTTTGATGTGTGTTTGGAGCAAAAAGAAATTGAGACTGAACTTGCTATGACAAGAAATGATGAAGAGAAGTTTAAATGTTTGGAGTTTAAAGTAAGAGAAATGTTGCACAGAGCTTGTTATGTTGAGGAGTGATGAAGGGAATGAAGTTTCCAAGGTTGGAGTGATTCGGCCATGTGCATGGCTTGAAGGTGGTATGCTTTTAAATGAGCAATGAAGGGCTGGGATGCAATTAGACTTATGGAGATCAAAGGTATGCATGTAAGGATGAATGAAGACAAAGTTTGCTCCTTCCCTTGCCTTTGCCGTGATCATTCTCAAGGAGTGGCAGATTTCTTTTTCGAGGCATGTGATGGGATTTTGTCCACATGCTATGCTTTCCTTTGTCTTGTCTTTTTCTTTGAAGATTCTTTGACTTCCTAGTCACCACAACAAGACAACATACATTAGTTTTATCCAACCGTAGCAAGAGTGTTCTTTTTATTTATACTATGTGAACCATCAATTCTTATATCATTTGAACCGTGACACTCTCCTTTGAGGACACCAAACTTAATGTTTGGTCATATATAAAGAAAATGAGTATCTTCTTCCAATTAGTGAGATTCAAATGTTAAATGTTCATAAGAATTGTTTTCATCATACTTTCTTTTTCTCCCCCTTTTTTTTCATGAAGGATCAATTGTATCCCTAAATCGGTGCACCAAGGTTTGATGAACACCAAACTTGTTTCTTGTCAAAGGGTACATCACAATTAATGCCTTCATTACCGGAAACGAATTTTTCCATTTATAAGATTTTGGAAAACAACAATTGTATGATTATTGATGCATGAGTTTCTACTTTTCATGAAGCTATGTGGACACCAAACTTAGTGTTTGGCCATATGCTTTGTCAAGATACTCCAAACATGCAAAATGGAATTATTTGTGACATTGGTTTAGTGTGCTTGAAGGCACACCAAACTTAGCATATGTTACAAAATAGTGCATGCAATCAATGGACATGTTCATGAAAAGAGAAAAGAATTCATGCTCAATTGATCATAACTTATTGAATTTAAAATGACATGAATCTTAAAGCATGGGTTGCCTCCCATGGAGCGCTCTTTTATTGTCATTAGCTTGACATTGAGGCTTTCTTTTATGGTGGTTGGTGCTTGTAGGGCCTCAATTTGTCTCCTCTGACCGTGATCCTCTTTTTTGTTCTCTGGTGTTCAATTTCAGCATGCTCTAATGAGAGTATGTTGCTGACAGTGTAGTAATCCTCGGTTTGTTGATTTGCCCCCAGCTGTTGATATATCAGTTGCACTTTGTCACCTTTGGAAAGTCCCTCTGTTGGAATCTTTCTATTCTTCCAACCCCTTTTTGCTTTGTTTCTGCGTTTCATCTTTCCTTTTGTTGATCTTTCTTTTCTGGCCGTAGGCTTTCCTTGGGGGCCTCTCTTTTCAGTGGCTAATACTCTAATACCCTCTTGGGTTTCTTCATCAGTCTGCACAATCTTTAGCATTGGGATGTTGCTGTGACCTTCCTGGTCATTTTTCATATAGTCTTTCTTCTCCTTGCTAAATTGTGCTTCTGGTAATACTTTCAGAGTGACACTCTGGTCATGCATCCTGAGAGTTAATTCCCCTTCCTCTACGTCTATGATAGCTCTAGCAGTGGCCAAGAATGGCCTTCCCAGTATAACAGAGTCACCATCATCGTTTGATTCTAGAACCACAAAATCAGCAGGGTATATAAAACTGTCCACCTTAACCAAAAGATTTTCAATTACACCCCTGGGGTATACCATTGACCTGTCTACCAGCTCTAGAGACATTTGTACTGGTTTGACCTCCTCTATATGCAGCTTTTTCACCAAGGAGGATGGTATTAAGTTAATACTTGCTCCGAGATCGCACATTGCTTTAGTGATAGTCAATTCCCCAATGGTGCAAGGCAACAGGAAGCTCCCTGGGTCCTCAAGCTTGGGAGGAAGCCCCTTTTGAATCAAGGCCCTGCATTCCTCAGTAATCATTATGGTTTCTTTCTCATCCCAGCTTCTTTTCTTGTTGACAAGCTCCTTCAAGAATTTGGCATACAGAGGCATTTGCTCAAGTGCTTCAGCCAAGGGATATTGATTTCCAGCTTCTTAAAAATCTCAAGGAATTTGTGAAAATTCTGGTCTTTAACCTCTTTGTTAAACCTCTGGGGATATGGCAGTGGAGGTGTGATGCTCTTTCCTATTTGCTGCTGTCCCTGAGCTACTTCCTTTGAGCTATGTGGCTGATTGTCCTTCTCTTTAAGTTTCTCAGTGCCTTTGTTTGGCATCACAACTTGCTCCTTAGCCTCATCTGCCTTTGTTTGATTCTCATCCTCCGTTGGTTCTTTGATGTTCTCTGCTTGCTTCTTTGTAGTGTCATTGTTGCTTATCAATGTTCTCCCACTCCTTAATTGTATTGCCTTGCATTCCTCCTTGGGATTTGGAATTGTGTCACTGGGCAGTGAGTTTGAAGGTCTCTCAACAGATACTTGCTTGGAGAGTTGCCCCATCTGTCTCTCTAGGCTCTTCAGGGAGGCTTCTTGATTCTTGGTTACCATTTCCTGGTGTTTCAACATTTTGTCTATCATGGCCTCCAAGTGAGTAATTCTTTGGGCTTCAGGTGATACTTGAGGTGGGTTATGAGATGTGGGTGGTGGATGGTAGGCATTTTGGTTGGTGGGTTGGTTATTAGATTGGTATTGGTTGAGGTTGGGGTAGTTGTTTTGAGGTTTTCTATAGGGGTTTTGGCTAGTCTGCTGCTGGTTGTGGTTTTGGTTGCTTCTTGGGTTGTGTTGGTTTGAGTTCCTCTGCCATGGTTGTTGGTTTTGGGTATGGTTATCTCCCCATCTGAGGTTTGGGTGGTTCTTCCAGGATGGATTGTATGTATCGCCATACACTTCATTTGGTCCTTGGTTGTGCATATACTGTACTTGCTCTTGTTGTTGTTCTTCTTGAGTTTCTTCACTCTGTCCCCATGTGGTTGATGGTTGGCTAGTGTTAACTGCTGCAACTTGGAGACTATCAATCCTCTTGGCCATTTGCTCAAATTGTTGTTGAATTTGCTGCTGCATCATCTTGTTTTGAGCCAGGATTGAATCCACTCCTTCTAGCTCCATTACTCCTCTCCTTTGTGATGGTTGGCGGCTTCTTTGATGAGCAAAGAAATATTGGTTGTTGGACACCATATCAATGAGTTCTTGAGCCTCTTCTGCAGTTTTCATGAGTTGCAAGGAACCTCCAGCTGAATGATCCAAAGCTTCCTGGGATTTCAGTGTTAAGCCTTCATAGAAGTTTTGAAGCTTCTCCCACTCATTAAACATGGCAGGGGGACATTTCCTGATCAGAGCCTTGTACCTCTCCCATGCCTCATAGATGGGTTCGGCCTCCATTTGTGTAAATGTTTGTACCTCAGCCTTCAACCTTATAATCCTCTGAGGTGGGTAAAACTTGGCAAGAAACTTGGTTACCAAATCATCCCAGTTGTTGATGCTGTCCCTTGGAAAAGATTCCAACCATTGAGTGGCCTTGTCCCTGAGAGAAAAGTGGGAATAGCATCAGCTTGTAACTGTCAGGGGGCACTCCATTAGTTTTGACAGTGTTGCATATCCTCAAGAAAGTGGATAAATGTTGGTGTGGGTCCTCAAGTGGTCCTCCACCAAAAGAGCAATTGTTCTGAACCAAAGTGATGAGTTGTGGTTTGAGTTCAAAATTGTTAGCATTGACATTTGGAGCCAAGATGCTGCTCCCACAATGTCTAGGATTTGCAAAGGTATAGGAAGCCAAAACTCTCCTCTGGGGTGGGTTGTCATTGTTGTTGTCTTCTCCACCTGGTGGATTGGTTAAATGTTCCTCCATCTCTTGGAATTCTTCGTCTGATTCCTCTTCTCCAACAATATTTTTCCCTCTTTCAGCTCTTCTTAACCTCCTGAGAGTTCTTTCGTCTTGTTCATGAAAATTGGGTATGATTCTTCTTGTACCTGACATACAAGCAGAGCATGAGAAATGCACAAAACCAGTGACACTTCAATCTACTGCTAGATTGAAGTGTTAGTTAGTTTAAGCAAAAAATCAAACAGTTAGTGGGTTAATCAAAATTAAAGAAAAAGTGCTTGATCTAGATCACCACCTCACTTAATCATTGTCAATCTAATCAATCCCCGGCAACGGCGCCAAAAACTTGATGAGTATTTTGGTGAAAAATAAATTTCTCCCAAAACACACAAATCTAACCGGCAAGTGCACCGGGTCGCATCAAGTAATAATAACTCACGGGAGTGAGGTCGATCCCACAGGGATTGAAGGATTGAGAAATTTTAGTTTAGTGGTTAATTTAGTCAAGCGAATCAAGATTTGGTTGAGTGTTTTGTGATTTGCAGAAATTAAATTGCAAGGAAAGTAAAGGGAACGGGTGATTGACATGAAATTAAAGAGGACGAGAATTAAATTGCTGAATCTTAAAATGCAAGTAACATAAATTGCGGAAACTTAGATTGCAAGAAATGTAAATTGCAGAATCTTAAAGTGCAAGAAATATAAATGGCTTGAAATGTAAAGGGGATTGGGGCTTGGATTTAAACAAGGAAAAGTTAAATTGCATTAAACAGAAGAGTAAAAGGGAATTGGAATTGAATTGGATCCGAAACAGAAAAGTAAATGAACATATAAAGCAATAAACAGAGAATTGAAATGTGAAATCAGATCTCAGGACCCAGAGACTAGAAAACCAAGTCTAGATCTCAATGCCCTCCTAGATCCAACAAGAAATTGTAATTGAAATTCAAAGAAAGTGGATGAAGAGCAATTAACAGAAATTGAAATCCAATCAAGCAGTAAATAAAGCAGTGAGATCCAAGGTTGAGATTGAAACAGAATTTCTTCAATTCTCCAACCCAAAATCCAAGACAATTGTAATTGAAATTGAAAGTAATAAAACTGAGAGGAAGAGAAGTGAATTCTCCTTCCAAGACAAAGAAATTAAAGATCACTCAATATCCAAAGCTCTCCGAAAACTATTATGAAAATTCCAAAGGAAAGCTCTCTAAAAGAAAAGCTCCCAAAGAACTTGAATTCTATCCTATTTATACACTTTCTTCCAATGATCTTCAAGCCTTGAGTTGGGCCTTTGTTCTTGGTGGAATTGGGTTGAAAGAGGCCTTGGTTAATTGCTCTTGGAGTTTGAAGAGGAGCCAAAACGAACCAATTGAACCGGGTTGGAGTTTTGCAAAAGTTGGACCAAAAGTTTGAGCAAAAGTTAGGGGTCTAACTTTTGCTCCAACTTTTCATATCAGCTAACACCACTTTGCTGATACTCACGTTGGTGCCAAAGTTAGGGGTCTAACTTTGGCCCCAACGTTGGCTTTACCTTGTGCACTTGTGGCGCCAACGTTAGCCACCAAGTTAGGGGGCTAACATTGGCGCAAACTTTTTCTCCTCCCCTTGTGATTTTCATGTGCCAACGTTAGCCTCCAAGTTAGGGGGCTAACGTTGGCGCAAACTTTTGGTGCCCAGGGAGGTTTTCTTCATGCCAACGTTAGCCTCAAAGTTAGGGGGCTAACATTGGCGCAAACTTTTGGTGCCCAGGGGTGATTTTCATGTGCCAACGTTAGCCTCCAAGTTAGGGGGCTAACGTTGGCGCAAACTTTTGGTACCCAGGGAGTGATTTTCAAGTTCCAACGTTAGCCTCCAAGTTAGGGGGCTAACGTTGGGGCTAACTTTTCACCCAAAAGTTTGTGCAAAAGTTTGAGGCTAACTTTAGGTCCAACTTTTTGCTTCTTGGTTCATTTTCATTTATTCCCTTGTCTTCTCTTTACTCCTAGCTATTCCTTCTTGCTTCAACCTTTCTCCAAGCTTTCTTCACCTATCATTAATCAACCAAACATATCAAAGCTATGCTCATAATCATGAGATATCCATTCTATCATAATATGCAACAATTATAGCATAAAACCTCATGAAATGGCATGAATTCATACATGGTTGATTCAATCAAGGGAAACATGAAAATCTACTCAATTAGCTTGCTTATGGTTCAAGAAAGTGCATAATTCTAATGAAAACAAAAGGAAAAGACCAGTTAAAACAGGCTAGGATGACTTGTCATCATGCATCAACACTCGGTGACTTGGGTTAACTAACCCGGGATCATCAGCTGAAAGTCCACTATCAAGAGCAACCTAACTACAAGGCACTTAGTAGCCCAAATAGGTGCTGGGCATCAATGTTCTAAGAAGGAATGTGAGTCAAGTGTCTATAGTGAATAATGTGTCAAGTATAAAGAAAAGGAAATGAACTTGCTACACATGACACTCAAATAAAGCTTATAAACAAAGTAATAGCCAAGGATAAAGGAATAATGAGAGGTCATAGCAGTATGTTACTTGAAGCTTGAAGGAGACTTTCTAGGCCTAGGAGTCAATAAGAAGTGAGTATTTACATATCCACACAAAATCCCATGAACTATCAATAATACTCTGCTAGCATGAACATCCTCTTCCATTTCATCCTTTCCTCTCAATAAATCTTTTCTTGCTTGGGGACAAGCAAGCTTTAAGTTTGGTGTTGTGATGACAAGTCATCTTAGCCTAGTTTCACTAGTCTTTTTCCTTTGTTTTCACTTGAATTGTGCACTTTCTTGAGCTACAAGTAAGCTAATTTGGGTACATTTTCATGCTTCCTTTGATTGAATCAACCATGTATGAATTCATGCTATTTCATGAGGTTTTATGCTATAATTGTCACATATTATGATAAAATGAATATCTCATGATTTTAAGCATAGCTTTGATGTGTTTGGTTGATTAATGATAGGTGAAGAAAGCTTGGAGAAAGGTTGAAGCAAGAAGGAATGGCTAGGAGTAAAGAGAGGACAATGGAATAAGTGAAAATGAACCAGGAAGCAAAAAGCTGGACCAAAAGTTAGCCTCAAACTTTTGCACAAACTTTTGGGTGAAAAGTTAGCCCCAACGTTAGCCCCCAACTTTTGGGCTAACGTTGGCACATGAAAGTTACTCCCTGGGCACCAAAAGTTTGCGCCAACGTTAGCCCCTAACTTTATGGCTAACGTTGGCATGAGAAAAACACTCCCTGGGCACCAAAAGTTTGCGCCAACGTTAGCCCCTAACTTTGTGGCTAACGTTTGCATGAGAAAAACACCCCCTGGCCACCAAAAGTTTGTGCCAACGTTAGCCTCTAACTTTTGGGCTAACATTGGCACATGAACAATACAAAGGGGGAGCAAAAGTTTGCGCCAACGTTAGCCTCTAACTTTTGGGCTAACGTTGGCGCCATAAGTACACATAAGGAGGCCAACGTTGGAGCAAAAGTTAGACCCCTAACTTTTGCCCCAACGTGGATAGCAGCAAAGCATGGAGGCTGATAGTAAAAGTTAGAGTAAAAGTTAGCCTCAAACTTTTACTCTAACTTTTACTCAAACTTTTGCAAAACTTCAACCCGGTTCAATTGGTTCACTTTGGTTCCTCTCCAAACTCCAAGAGCAATCAACCAAGGCCTCTCTCAACCCAATTCCACCAAGAGCAAAGGCCCAACTCAAGGCTTGAAGATCATTTGAAGAAAGTGTATAAATAGGGTAGAATTCAAGTTCTTAGAGAGCTTTCCTTTTGAGTTTTCATAATAGTTTTCGGAAAGCTTTGGATATTGAGTGCTCTTTAATTTCTTAGTTTCGGGGAAGGAGAATTCCACTCTCTTCCTCTTAGTTTTATTGCTTTCAATATCAATTGCAATTGTCATGGATCTTGGGTTGGAGAATTGAAGGAATTCTGTTTCAATCTCATCCGAAGATCTCTCTGTTTCTTCTACTGCTTATTGAATTTAATTTCTGTTAATTGTTCTTCATCTACTTCCTTTGCAATTTACAATTCCTTTGCAATTGTTCTTGTTGGATCTAGGAAGGCATTTTGGGCTGGAATTGTGCCTTTAGCACAAAATCCATCCACGCGTACGCGTCACCCCACGCGTACGCATCGCCTCTCTTATTTTTCCATCATGCGTACGCGTGACCTACACGTACGCGTCGCACCCATTTCACCTCATCACGCTTACGCGTCACTCCACGCGTACGCATGGACTGCCCTGTTTTATCCACTTTCTTTTCTCTTCTTCTCTACATTCATTCCCTTCTTCTCTCTTCTCTTCTTTTCTTTCCACCCTTCCACCATCATCCAACACTACCAATCACCATATATCACCATTTCTTTTAGTTAGTTCATTAGTTAGCATACATGTAGATAGATTACATATAGGTAGTTTACTTTCAATAAATATTGATACCCCTTTCTTATATCTTTCTTGAGTTTAGCATGATAACATGCTATTGTTTAAGTTTGGGGAGAATGATAAACCACAATTTTATGGTTTATTTTTTATTGAATTTGGTGGATTTCATCGACTTTTCCTACACTTATTCACTAAAATAGCATGGTTTTGTGAATTCTTCCTAAATTGTGCTTAAGATTAAAAACATATTTTTTTGGACATTAATTTGCTAATTTTGATTCACTTTAATTCTATTTGATGCCTTGATATGTTTGATGAAGTGATTTCAGGTTTTCAACGTAAGTATGGATTGAAGGAGTGAGGAGAAAGCATGCAAAAATTGAGAATTCATGAAGAAATGAAGTTTGGAGTGTTTTACAACCATGCATACGCACAAGCGTTCATGCGTACGCATGGTGAGGCATGCGTATGCACGAATGCAATCACGTGCCTCGTTAATGAGAAGATGCTGGGGGCAATTTCTAGACCCGTCAAAGCCCAATCCAACTCATTTCTTAAGCTATTTGAAGCCAAATTCAAGAAGGATGAAGGAAGAGCAATTAAGTTTAGTTTAGAAACATGTTTTAGGTTATATTCTAAAGAGAGAAGCTCTCTCTTTTCTCTAGAATTTAGGGTAGATTAGTTAAATTTCTCTTAGGTTTATGTTTTAATTCTTGTCTTGATTTAGTTTTTCTTGCTTGTTATTGTTCTAGCACTTTAATTCTTGGAGTTTTATTTGTTATTTCCTTAATTTTGTTGTTTTTATGCTTATGAACTTTTGTTACTTTTGATTTTCATTTAATACAATTTGATGTTTTTTGTTTATTAATGTTTGTTTGAGTTGTTATTATTGTTATCTTAAATTTGGTTGTCATATATTTTATTAATTCTTGCTATTTATTATATTTTTCTTTTATGCCTTCCAAGTGTTTGATAAAATGCTTGGTTGGGTTTTAGAGCAGATTTTTATACTCTTGGCTTGAGATTGAGGAATGATAAACCCCAATTTTATGGTTTATCTTGTGCTTAATATGGGGGATTTTATCACCTTTTCTCACATTTATTCAATGAAATAGCATGGTTTTGCAATTCTCTCTGAATTTGTGCTTAAGTGTTTAAACATGCTTTTTAGGCCTTAAAATAGTTAAATTTAACTCACTTTAATTCCATTCTATGCCTTGATGTGTTTGTTGAGTGATTTCAGGTTCATAAGGCAAGTATTGGATGGAAGAAGTGAGGAGAAAAGCATGCAAAGTGGGAGAACTCATGAAGAAATGAAGGAACCGTAAAGCTGTCAAGCCTGACCTCTTTGCACTCAATCGACGATAACTTGAGCTACAGAGGTCTAAATGAGGCGGTTCAAGTAGCATTGGAAAGCTAACATCCGGGGCTTCGAAATGATAAAAAATGTTCCATAGTTACCTGACGTATAGAGGTGCGCACGTGCACTGTACGCGTGCACGTCGATGGAGCACATGGTTCACTAAAGTGAAATCGTGGCCAGCGATTTGCAACTCATTTTAGGCCCAATCCAACTCATTTCTGATGCTATTTCATGCTGAATTCAAGCTTGGGCAAGAGGGGAGCAATTGTTTGGTAGTATAGCATTATGTAGGTTAGTTTCTAGAGAGAGAAGCTCCCTCTTCTCTCTAGAATTAGGGTTCTTAGGATATTTTCATCTTAGATCTAGGTCAATTCTCATGTTCTCATCTTGTTTCTTCTACAATTTCATGTTTCTACTACTCTATTCTTCTTAGTTCTCTTGTCAATTTTACTTTTGTATCTCTTTTATGTTTATGAATGCTCATGTTGGATTTTGTTTACATTGAATGAAATTTAATGTTTGATGTTCTTTTATTGATGATTTGAGTTGTTGATTTACTTTTCTTACAATTGGTAGTTGGTAGATTTATTATTCTTGCATTGTTACTATGATTTCCTTTCATGCCTTCCAAGTGTTTGATAAAATGCTTGGTTGGACTTTAGAGTAGATTTTGAGCATTCTTTGTTTGGGAAGAGTAATTGGGCAATCTTGAATCATAAATACCCAATTTATATTGGTGATCTAGAGTTGTTAGTTAATATCATTTTCAATGACGTTAATCTCTTGCTAATTCAATTAGTGAGTTGATTAGGATTTTTGATTTGAGATTAACTAGTCTTGTTTGACTTTCTCTAATGGAAGATAACTGACACCTTCTTCCAACATTGGGGATGACGAAATAAGATAAATTCTTGTTAATTATTGTTATGATTAGTGACTAGGATGGAAAGCCTATGATCTCAATCCTTGCCATGAATGTCTTTCTTTATTAATTGTATTCTTTAATTGCTCTCGTTACTTTTCTTGTCATTTATTTTATTGCCCCTTCTATCAACCAAACCCACTTTGTTCCTTCATAGTCAATAATTGAGCACCTCATTGCAATTCCTTATGAGATGACCCGGAGTCTAAATACTTCGGTTAATTTTCATTGGGGTTTGTATATATGACAAAACCAAATTTAATTTGATTTGAGGATTGACTATTGGTTTGGACTATACTAACAAAGGGATTATTTTGTGGAATTCCGAACTGGTATAAATCCTCTCAATCAAATTAATGGTGCCGTTGCTGGCGAGTTGCAATGGTGTTATATTATTGGCTATTGTGAATATTGTGAATATGTTTGCCTTTTGCTTATTTGTTAGTTTTTGTTAGCTTTAGGACTTTGTTGCTTATTTTTGTTAGCTTTTGTTTTTATTTGCTATTATGAATTCTCATCCTCACTTTGGCTATGAGTTTGGTTCAAACTATATTGTAGGAAATAGAAGCTTCAATGAGGATATGCATCAAGGATTTGGAGATCAAAGGTGGGAGGAGCCCCAAGCTTATGGACAACCTTCTTGGAAACAACAACCTCCGGACTCTTATGGGTATAATTCTAATTCTAATGCATATCAATCTAATGGATGTGGTGACCCTTATTGTGATTGTCAATAACCACCACCATATGCCTATGAACCACCTCCTCAACATAATTTTGAACCACCTTACTTACAATTCCCTTACTACCAAACACCTCCATATGACCCTAATCCTCACCCACCATACCAACCACCTTGTGAACCATATGAACCATATGAAGAACCACCCCAATTTAACCCTCAATACCCTCAAGAACCACCACCTCCATGTTATTACCAAGATGAGCCACCTCCAATGTATGAGAACTCTCAACCACAAGATGAATCACCTCCCACATTTGAAAAAATCATGGCTCAGTTTGCTAACATTACCGCTATCTTGGAATCATTGGACTCATGCAACAAGCAAAGCACCTCCATGGATGAATGTGAGAAATCAACCGAAGAAATGAGCATGAAGGAGATTTTAGAATCTCAACATGAGGATAAGGAAATGGGATATATCTTGCAACAAGTGGAGAGTGAAGAGATTGTTGATGAAGAAGAAGTGGTTGAAGAGCTAGGCAAAGTTGAGCAAGAGGTGAATTTCAAGCTTGAGAGCACTTCCACACCAAGTGATGTTGTTGATGAATTTGTGGAAGTTGTTGAACTTTCTTCCATTGAACTTGAAGATGATGTGAAGGAGGGTGCACAACCTCCTAAGCATATAATGAATGATGAAGAATTGGAAGAAGGTGAGCAAACAACAAATCTTCCTCTTAAAGATGAGCCCACACCAACACATGATCCTTTGGTATTTGAGGAATCTTCTCCTATTGAAATTGAGGTAGATGTTGAGATAAGTCCCACATTACATCCAAGTTGTGACGTGAAGAGTGGGGAAGAGCTAGAAGAAGTTGGTGAAGAGGTAGTTGAATGTGAAGAACTTTGTCAAGAGGAAGAGGTTGAAGTTGAAGAAGCATGCCAAGAGGTGGAGGTAGTCAAGAAAGAGCACAAGGGAGTAGACTGATAAACCACTATTTTATGGTTTATATTGTGTTTAAATTGTGTGGTTTTATCATGATCTTTGCCCACTTATTCATTGAATAAGCATGCATTTGTATTTCCTTCCTAAAGATGCTTTATGGTTGAAAACTTGCTTCCTAGGGACTTTTAATCATGTATTTTATTTCTCCCTTATTCCATTCGATGTCGTGATTTGTGTGTTAAGTGTTTCAGGCTTTATAGGGCATGAATGAGTTGGAGATTGGTAGGGAAGCCTGCAAAAATGGAAGGAACACAAGAAATTGAGGAGATGACCAGCGAGAAGCGACGCAGCCGCATGGATGACGTGACCGCGCGGAAGAGAGCAATTTGAAGCGACGCGGCCGCATGGATGACGCGACCGCACGGCATGGAACAGCACGAGTGACGCGGCCGCATGGACGACGCGTCTGTGTGGCAAAGCAGAAACGTGAATGACGCGTCCGCATGAGCGACGCGATCACGTGACGTGCGCGATCTACATAATTTGCAGATTCGCTGGGGGCAATTTTGAGCCCTATTTTGACCCAGTTTTTGGCCCGGAATAGCAGACTAGAGCCAGAGAACATGCAGAAACCAAAAACAACATTCATTCTACACATTTTTTAGTTTTTAGATCTAGTTTTACTCCTCCTCTAGGTTTTCTCTCTACACATTCATAGTTCTTAGGATTTGAGTTTCTTTAGCTTTTTGCATTGGGATATTCAGAAGAGTTATCACCTCATCAAGACTTCGTCATTCTAGTTCGTTTTCTTTACTTGGCTTACTCTTCCATGTTCCTTGCTTTGTTTAATTTTACCATTGGAATATTTTTAGGATTATTTAATACAAGGATCATTTTTATTTTTAATTGATTATTTTCAATTTTTATTTATAATGTCTTTCTCTAATTCCTTTTCATATGCTACGAATTTTACCTTTACAATGAGTGAGTAGTTCCCTAACTTGATGGGGAATTGATTGAAAGGAACCCTTGAGTTGGAAGGTTCAAGAGAAAGATTACAATTGGGTTATTGTTGGATTGCTCTCTAATTCCTAACACCAATCCTCCCTAGAGTGGATTGGGACTTGTGAATAGAACAGCATTCCAACTTGTTTTACCTCCCTTTACTTAGTAAAGGATAACTAAACGAAATAACTCTCAATTGTCAATTAACCTTAAGAGTGTTCCATCAAGAATAGGGCTTCCATGTAATCAACTCCCAGTCAAGGCTTTTATTTACATTATTCAATTTCATCAATTTAATTTCCTGTTTACTCAACTCAACCCTTTTCAAAAACATCTGATTAATAAAATAGCACCCTTTCCTGCAACTCATTGGGAGACGACCTGTGATTCATACTCCCAGTATTTTAAATTTCAATTTTATGTGACACCTTTCTAAATTGATAGGTGGATCCCTGGCGAGTTAAGAACTATACTTGCAACGTACATATTTCAACAATTTTTAATTCACCAATTTCTGCCTGCATCAATTTTTGGCGCCGTTGCCGGGGAGTTGCACTAGAGTGCTAAAGTTATTAATTAGAATTTATTTATTTGCATTTTATATTATTTTACTACTATGAGCTGCCTATTTCTTTCGTCAAATGACACGTTCACTTCCTAGTCTGCGCTTGCTAATATTCGATCCTGAAATTGAAAGGACTATTTCACGAATAAGGCGAGCTCGGCGTCGGTTAGTCCGCTCTGAGGGCGGATCTGAAAGTGAACTTGAGGAAAAAACCAGCTCCCGTTCTACTGATTCGGTTGATTCACGTGCAGACAACATGGCAGAACCTAGGAGAGTTACCATTCAGGAGGAAGGAGCCCCTAATTTTACAATGCAACCATTTCAAGCGCATCACCCAACAGTGGCTACAGATTTCGAAATAAAGACCGCACTGCTCAATTTGATGCCCAAGTTTCATGGCTTACCTGCTCAAGAGCCCATCAAGCACCTGAGAGATTTCCAGGCAGCCTGTTCTACTGTCAGGTGTGATGGTACAGATGAAACTTCAATCCTGCTGAAAACTTTTCCATTTTCTCTTGAGGGAAAAGCAAGAGAGTGGTACTACACTCAACCCCTAGCAAATGTATCCAACTGGGATATGCTCAGAAAAGAGTTTTTGGAGAAATTCTTTCCATCTGAAGTTACTGATAAACTAAGGAAAGACATCTCCACGATTGTTCAAGATGACAACGAGACTCTCTTTGAATATTGGGAGCGCTTCAATAATCTTCTGGAAGCATGCCCCCACCACATAATTGACAAGATAGTGTTAATCAGTTATGTCACACAGGGCATGAGGCCCCAAGATAAGACCACATTGGAAAGTGCTAGCAATGGGTTTATGAAGAAGTACAAGACCACTGATGAGGCATGGCAATTGATCAGCGACTTAGCTGAATCCATTAGGAACCACAGACAGAAGCAAGGTCGCTCAAAAGCCGTTGTAGAAGTATCCTCTAGCAGAGAGACTGCTGCTCTAACTCAGAGTATCTATGAGATGACCAACTTGCTGAAGCAGATGCAATTGAATCAACAACAAGTTCAGCAAGCTCAACCTTCTTCAGCACAGCAAAGCCAACAGCTAGTCCCATAAAGAGTTTGCAGAATTTGTGCTGATTATAGCCATTATACTGATGAATACCCGCAACTCCAACAGAAAGACAACATGGTGGCATCCACTCATAACTTCTATGACCGCCCCAACCAAGGGTACAATCAAGGTGGAAATAATAACCATGGATGGCAGGACAATTCTAACCAGAATTGGAGGGACAACAATAACAGAGGAGGCAGAGATAATCAAGGAAATCAGAGGTGGAATAATAATAACAACAGGCAGTAGAACCAACCTTACAGAGCACCTCACCTGAGACAATTCCAAGGACCACAGAATACCCAACAGCAAACCTCTCAATTTACTCACCCTTCTTTATCTCCTAATGAAGAGTTACTAAAATTTTTTGAGCGAAGTCAACAGACCATGGAAAATAATATTAATGCCAGTCTGAATGGTCTGAGCGCTACCCTGCAAGCTCTTGTCTCATAGATTGGATCAATGCAAAATTCCAGTAACCAACCTTTAAGCTCCACCGGAATCCCCTCTCAACCATTACCCAATCCAAAGGGAGGCATTAATGCCATCACCCTGAGGTCCGGAACCATACTGCAGGAGAGGAATCAGGAGGAGCCAAGCTCACCAGACCACGCCTCAGCTGAAGAGGTAGTAGAAATAGAAGATGTCGAAGAAGAAGAAGACATACAGGACATAGCTGAAGAAGAAAAAGTGCAACCACAAGAGGAAGCACCAAAAGGCGCAGACACTGCAGAAAATACTACTCCCATTCCCTTTCCACAACTTGCAAGGAAGCCCAGGAAGCAACTGGAACCCGATCCCAAAATGGTAGAAATATTCAAAAAAGTTGAGGTAACTGTTCCTCTTTTTGATGTTATTCAATAAGTACCTAAATATGCAAAGTTTCTAAAAGATTTATGTATACACAAGGACAAAATTCATGAATTAGAAACTATTCCTTTAGGTAGTTCCATATCTGCTTTAATGGGAGGATTACTTGAAAAATATAGTGACCCAGGTCCTTGTATAGTTAGTTGTACTATTGGTGGTGTAGTAATTTATGATTGCATGTGTGATTTAGGAGCATGTGTTAGTATAATGCCTTTGTCTATATATGATATTTTGAGGCTCCGTCCCTTAAAAAGGTCGGCAGCTCGTTTTGGTGAATATTAAAGGGCTTACATTTCCCACTGATTTTTATATCTTGGAGATGCCCATAATGAGTCAGATAAGCCATCATCAATCCTACTTGGAAGATCATTCCAGAAGACATCAAAATTCAAATTGGATGCTTTTTCAGGAACATACTCTTTTGAAATAGATGGCCGAATAGTAATCTTCAATCTGAATGGAGTCATAAACAACCCTCCAGAAGATCATTCTATCTTCCAGTGTGATGTCATAGATGAAACTGTAGCTGCAGTTCACAAGGAAGAATTAGAAGAGAGGCACACTGGACAAGGTCCAAGTGTGGGGACCCTCTTAACTGACAATGAGGGCATTTCGCCATTTTCACAAGCTCCAGATAATCCAGAGCCTACCCATGATTAGAAGTTAGAATTGAAACCCCTTCCTCCACATCTCAAATATGCTTATCTTGAAGATGAGCAGAAGTTTCTGGTTATCATTGCAAGGGAACTTACTTCTCAACAAGAAGAGCAGTTACTTGATGTACTGAGGAGGCACAAGAAAGCAATTGGGTGGAGTTTGGCAGACATAGTAGGCATTAACCCTCAAGTATGTGAGCACAGAATATTTTTAGAAGAGGGAGCAAGACCTGTCCGTCAACCCCAAAGAAGATTGAACCCCACTATCTTGGAAGTTGTCAAAAAGGAAGTGACCAGACTATTGGAAGCAGGTATCATCTATCCCATTTCAGACAGTGAATGGGTTAGCCCAGTACAAGTGGTGCCCAAGAAGTTTGGAGTCACTACAGTGAAGAATGAGCACGGAGAGCTCATAGCAACTAGAGTTCAGAACGCTTGGAGAATCTGCATTGATTACAGTCGTCTCAACCAAGCTACCCGTAAGGATCACTACCCACTTCCATTCATTGATCAAATGCTGGATCGCCTGTTAGGTAAATCCCATTATTGCTTTTTAGATGGTTACACAGGTTATTTCTAGATTCATATAGCTCCTGAGGATCAGGAAAAGACCACTTTTACATGTCCTTTTGGGACTTATGCTTACAGGAGAATGCCCTTTGGGTTGTGTAATGCACCAGCTACTTTCCAAAGGTGTATGATGAGTCTTTTCTCTGATCTTATTGAGGACTGTATGGAGGTTTTTATGGATGATTTTAGTGTTTATGGTGATTCTTTTAGCCTTTTCTTGGATGGATTATCTAGAGTATTAGATAGATGTGTTAATACAAACCTTGTATTAAATTTTGAAAAATGTCATTTTATGGTGAAACAAGGGATTGTATTAGGACATGTGGTATCTAATACTGGCATTTCTGTAGACCCAGCAAAGGTGAATGTTATTTCTAGTTTACCTTACCCCTCTTCTGTGAGGGCAGTCCGTTCGTTCCTTGGCCATGCAGGTTTTTACAGGAGATTTATTAAGAACTTTAGTAAGGTAGCAATTCCCTTATCCAGATTACTGCAGAAGGATATTGAGTTCGAGGTTAGTGATGATTGCAAACAAGCGTTTGATAAGCTGAAGACTGCCCTAACTCAAGCTCCAATTGTGAGAGGACCAGACTGGAGCCAGCCATTTAAAATCATGTGCGATTCTTCCAACCATGCAGTAGGAGCAGCGCTGGCTCAGCGCGAAGGTAAGGATCCTTTTGTTATTGCTTATGCGTCTAAGACTTTAGACACTGCCCAGTCCAATTATACTACTACTGAGAAAGAGCTTTTCGCTATTGTTTTCGCTCTGGATAAATTCCGAGCTTATTTACTTGGTACTAGAGTAGTAGTGTATTCGGATCATGCAGCTTTAAAGTATCTATTAGCTAAAAAGGAGTCCAAACCAAGGCTTATACGTTAGATACTGCTATTACAAGAATTTGATTTAGAAATAAAGGATAGGAGTGGTAACCAGAATTTAGTGGCAAACCATTTGAGTCGCCTTGAGCACATTAAGGATGATTCTACTCCTATAGATGATATTTTTCCTTTTGATAACCTGCAAGCAGTATCTGAGGTATCCCCTTGGTATGCACCTGTAGCTAATTATCTAGTTAGCCGCACATTTCCTCCAAACATTTCTAAGCATCAAAGAGACAAGCTGAAAAGCGAGTCCAAATATTATATATGGGATGACCCATATTTATGGAGATATGGCGCTGATCAGGTAATTAGACGATGTGTGCCTCAATTAGAATTCCAGTCCATCTTAGAGGCCTGTCACTCATCTGAGAGTGGAGGACATTTTGGCCCCCAAAGAACTGCTAGAAAAATCTTAGACTGTGGATTCTGGTGGCCTACTGTTTTTAGAGACGCTGCTGAATTTTGTAAATCTTGCCTCCCATGACAAAAATTTGGTAATATATCTAAGAGCGATGAGATGCCTCGACAATATATGCTTTTCTGTGAAATCTTTGATGTTTGGGGCATTGACTTCATGGGTCCATTTCCAAATTCTAATGGTTATTTTTATATATTGTTAGTTGTGGATTACGTTTCCAAATGGGTGGAAGCAATTCCTACCCACACTGATGATGCTAACACTGTTGTTTCCTTTGTGAGAAACCATATTATCTGTCGCTTTGGATCCCCACGAGCAATCGTGAGCGATCAAGGCACCCATTTTTGTAACAGGAGACTAACAGGACTAATGAAGAAGCATGGGATAATTCATAAGGTTGCAACAGCATACCATCCTCAGACCAATGGGCAAGCCGAGGTATCAAATAGAGAGATAAAGCGTATCTTGCAAAAGATAGTAAATCCCCATAGAAGAGACTAGAGCACCAGGCTACAAGATGCACTCTGGGCATACAGAACAGCATACAAAACACCCATTAGGATGAGTCCTTTTCGCTTAGTTTATGGAAAAGCTTGTCATCTCCCGGTAGAAATAGAGCACAAAGCTTTTGGGCAGTCAAGGAGTGCAATATGGGAATTGAGAAAGCCGGAGCTGAAAGGAAGTTACAACTGCAAGAACTGGGGAGCGTTCGCCTAGAAGCTTATGATAACTCAAGGCTACACAAGGAGAAGATGAAGGTTGTACATGACCAGAACATCAAGAGGAAAGAGTTCCAACCTGGGGACTCTGATAAACCCATATTTCATAAGTTATTTTGTGCTTAGCTTGAGTGATTTATTGAATCCTTCACCCACTTATTCATATTAATTGCATGGTTTTACTTTCCCTTCCTTATTATGTGATGTACGTGAAAAATATGTTTCCTAAGCTTTAAAATTAATTATTTTAATTACCTTTATTTCCATTCGATGCCGTGATTAGTGTGTTGAGTAGTTTCAGATTTTCTAAGATAGTATGACTTAAAGAATGGAAAAGGAAACGTACAAAAAATGGAAGGAAAGTGCGAAACGGAGTTTTGAAGAAACTGGCATCCATGCAATCGCATAGACGATGCGATCGCGTGCCAGTTGCGAAGAAGCAGTGACGCGGCCGCATGACTGACGCAGCCGCGTGACTTGAGCATAGCGCATTCGATGCGGACGCGTGACCGACGCGACCGCGCCACAAGAAAAACTCCAGATGACGCGACCACGTGACCCACACGGACGCGTGAGAGAGGCCACGTATCAGAATTTACAGAATACGCCCCCAGCGATTTTTGAAGCCCTTTTGGCCCAGATCCAGGTACAGAACACACAGACTAGAGGCTATAAAGTGGGAGAATGCATCCATTCAAAAGAGGCTCGCCAATTTTTACTTCCCATGATTTAGATTTAGTCTTGAGAGAGGTTTTCTCCTCTCTCTCTCTTAGGATTTAGGACTTCTCTTAGTTTGTAAGAGTGACTCTCGATCCAGGTTTAATGTTTTTTTGTTTTAGCTTCCCTTTCACTTTTAATTATTCCAGCACTTGAGTTGATTATTTACTTTTATAATTGAATTTATGAATTATTCCATGTTACAGATTATTATTTGAATTAATGATATTTGAGGTATTTTCAGTTTATGATTGCTCTTTTTAATTTATGTTATCATTGTTTCCGATCTGAAGATATTTTATTCCAGCAATTTACTTTTTCCCCTTTTGGTCCTGGTTAAGAAATCAGTAACTCAACAGTTATCAACCTCAGCATAATTGATAATCGTTATCTTGCTAATTAAACTGAACTTCAATAATCCCAACTTTTTCTTAGGAAATAAATAGGATTCGAAGGTCAAACTAATTAGTCCCTTGATTTCTTTTGCTTTAGTAAGGGTTAACTAAGTGGAATTTAGATTCAACTTTCATTATTGTTGAGAGAGATAACTAAGTTGGACTTTTAATTTCTCTTACCTTGCCAAAAGTTGCTTTACAGTATTTATTTATTTTAGTTGCCATTTACTTTACTTGTCATTCAAATCACTTGCTTCTCACCTTCTAAACCCCGATTACAACCTTTATAGCCAATAATAAGAACATAGTTCCTTGCAGTTCCTTGAGAAGACGACCCGAGGTTTGAATACTCGGTTAACAATTTTTAAGGGGTTTGTTACTTGTGACAACCAAACATTTATACGAAGGGATTTTTGTTGGTTTAGAGACTATATCTACAACGCAACTGTTCTTATGAAATTCTTTACTGGCAAAAATCCCAACGTCAAAATGGCGCCGTTGCCGGGGAGCTGCTAACATGTGCCTTATTATTGGTTATTGTAAATATTTTTCTTTTGCTTGTTTCTTTATTTTTGTTTTTCCTTTTATCTTTATTTGCTACGATGAACTCTCACCCCTCTCGCTTTGAGTTTGGTTCTAACTTTGTTGAAGGAAATAGAAGTTACAGCAGGAATATGCATCAAGGTCAGACCAATCAAGGATGGATGGAGCCAAGAGGATCTAATCAACCCTTTAGGCAGAAACACCCTCCGAGATATCCTGGACAAAGACCATTCTACCGTGCATACCCAGCTGAAAGATATAGTGGACAACCTTGTAACTACCAACAAGCCCCACCCCGGCCCGTGCATATAAACCATCCTTTTAACATAACCTCGAACCACCACACTCACAAGCTTCTCTTCACCATTCGCCACCATATGATCCTTCCTTACCCCAGTACCAATCCAATCACTCCCAATCACCGCCACTTTCCTATGTATCATGTCCAAATCCGGCAACCCGAGAAGCAGAGGTTCGCCTAAAGGAAACAGTAAATAAACTTCAAACAACCATTCGACATCTGGAGCAAGCAGTAATTCAATGGGTTTCTAGGCGCTCAAATACACAAGGATCAGCCACAGCCCCATGTGAACAGTCTAACGAAGAGCGTAGCATGAAGGAGATACCAGAAACTTCAGTAGACAAGACAGAGAATGAATTCGTACTAGAACAAGTAGAAGAAGCTGTCATTGTTCAAGAAGAAGAGTTGGTTGAAGATCTAGGAGATGCTGAACCTCCATGGGAATCCAGAACTGAGGAGAACTCCGTCAAGGATGCTACAGTTGATGCTAAGGAGGATATTGTACAATCTCCAAGGCAAGTTGTTTATGAAGAATCAGACGGAATAACCCAGGACACAAATTCCCTTGATGATGATAGTCACAAGTCGAATTCTCTTAGAAATGAACTGGCATCCGCAAGTGAATTCTCTGAGGTCGAAGAATCTTTCCCAAGTGAATATGAAGACGATACGGAGGTAGATTTCTCTCAACCTCCAATCTATGACTCAAGTGATGAGGAAGACATAGAAGACTTTGATCAGGACACAGATACAATTGTAGAACCTTGCAAAGAAGTGGAGGAATTCACAGAAGAGCACAAGGGAGTAGAACTTATAAAACCACCGGAAACACCTATCCCAAGGCCATTACCACCTAATACAAGCTTCAAGTGGGTACAATCCTTAACCTATAACGTTACCTATTCACTTGAATATGGTTTGCTTGAAACCGATGGCCAGCTTAGAGCTCTTTGCGGCTTTAAGAGTAAGAGGAAAATGGCTCGTACTCAGAGTTAGTGCACAAGGTTCAATAAGGTTCCACGCTTCACCTCGAAGTACACGGATTGGTATCATGCTCAATTGCATGGATCACAGAGAACGTTTGGTCACCATGGTGAGATTCTACTCTTTAAACTGCCCGGATGGAAACATGTAGATCAAGACGGAGGCGGATTTAAAAGCAAGGCTTGGGATCCTGGAGTTTATTCTGACGTTTGCCACCCCGGGAGCCTAATAATCTGTTTGAAGCTGTTCAGAAGCTTTGCATGCCTAGTTTGGGATCCCGGAGGCTATTGGCTTTCCAAGCACTGGTGGAGATTTTTGGATGAATTTAAACATAAGCCGCCATAGCAGGAAGCTCCTCCAATGTCCAACTTAAGGACTTTAACTAAAAGTGCTAGGTGGGAGACAACCCACCATAGTATGGTCGCTTCTTTTTCAATTTAATTCTTGTTAATTGCTTTCATTTTTATTTTCTTTTCATTTTACTTTATTAAACTTGGAATCATGCATAGCATTCATATTAATCATTGCATTCTGCATTTATCTTACATATAAAAAAAGAGGGGATGCACAACGCGACCGCATGCCCCATGCGATCGCGTCATATTGCGAAAACACTATCCACGCGACCGCGTCACCCACGCGGCCGCGTGCCCTGGAGATCGGTGTCAAGATCCAACGTCCAGAACGTTAGGCTAGAATCGCGCAGCCCTTGTGCGTTTTGCACAAATTGGCCCACGCGATCGCATGACCCATGCGATCACGTCACTTGCACAAAACCAATCCCACGCGACCGCGTGAGCGACGCGATCGCGTCGCACGGATTGCACAACACCCTCGAAGGAGACAGAGATTTGTGCTAAAACGACGATGGAAGCATGGTCTAGCACAAATTCCAGAAACGTGATCGCGCGAACCACGCGATCGCGTCATCCCCTCTCCTACCTCTATCACACGATCGTGCGACCTACGCGATCGCGTCACCCCCATTTTCACCCCCCACCACGCGACCGCGTGCCCCACGCGGCCGCGTGGATTTCAAAATATAACCCCCCAGGTCACGCGAAACCCTATCCTCGCGCCCCACCCCTTCACTCTCAACCCCCTCTCTCTCTCTCTCCCCAACCCTCAACCACCACCACCCAGCCACCATTACCGCTGCACCACATCAGGAGGTTACGCATCAGATCGAGGCTGCAGATCCGGAGATCCCGATCCAGTCAGCACCGCCTCTACAGCAGCCAGACCCTCAGCCCACCACCACCACAGAGCCTCCAGCTACCATCCCAACAAGTGATGACACCCCTTCACACCCGGCTTGACTGAGCATCAGGGACGATGCTTCATTTTAAATGTGGGGAGGTCGCCATCTCTGGCGTTTTATTTTGGTGAACCATGATGGGATATTTTTTGTGGAAAAACGAATTTTCCAAAACACCCAGATCTAACCGGCAAGTGCACCGGGTCGCATCAAGTAATAAAACTCACGGGAGTGAGGTCGATCCCACAGGGATTGATGGATCAAGCAACTTTAGTGGGTGATTAGTTTAGTCAAGCTATCATTTAAGTGAGACTGGGTGAAATTGTAACCAACAGGAAGTAAAGGACAAAGAATTTAAAGTTGCAGAATGTAAATTGGCAAGTAACTAAAGGGGCAAGAAATGTAAATTGCAAGAATCTTAAATTGCAAGAAATGTAAATTGCATGAAATTAAAAGGGAGTAGGTGCTGGAAATTAAAAGGAAGCAGTAGATCAAGTAACTAAAAAGTTAAATTGCAGGAAGAATAAATCAAGATCACAACAACTCAAACGTAAAGTGCAGAGGAACAAAAGTGCTGGAAAATAAATTGGGAACAAGGAGAACAGAGAGCAATCACTCCAAGAATCAGAATGTGAAATCAAATGCAGCAGATTTTAAACAGAAGTGCTTGAAGAATTAAAAACTGAAAGTAACTGTGCTTAATTTGCAGCAATTTAAAAGGATGTTGAAGATCTCAGGAGTGGATCCTTCCTTGATCCAACAAGAAAAAAGTTGCAGAGAATTAAAAGAAAGATTGCAGAAGAAGTAAAGAGAAGTTGCAAATAGAGAATGAAAACAGAATTCCTTCCAATCTCAATTCAAGATTCAAAACAGAAAATGAAAATTCAGAGAGAGAGAGCTCTCTAGTGGAGTCACCCTCCCTTCTCTCTATTCGGGCTCCCATTCTAAAATGAGAATGATGCCTTATATAGGCATTTTTACAAAATGAAAATGAAATTCAAAACAAATTACAATTAAAATGAAATTTCTATTCTAACTATCTCATGTGCCTTTGAGTGGTGTCAATTGGGCTCTTGCTCTTGATGGAATTGGGTTGATAGAGGCCTTGGTTGATTGCTCTTGGAGTTTGGAGAAGAACCGAATTGAACCGGGTTGGAATCATGAAAGCTTGAGTAAAAGTTGGAGTAAAAGTTAGGGGCTAACTTTTGCTCCAACTTTTCACATCAGCACCCTTCCTTGCTGATACCAACGTTGGGGCAAAAGTTAGGGGTCTAACTTTTGCTCCAACGTTGGCCTCCCCTAGTACATATATGTGGCGCTACTTTGTCCTCTTGTCAACGTTGCCAATTTTATGCCCACTATAGACTATTATATATGGTTGGAAAGCTCTGAATGTCAGCTTTCTAACCCAATTGGAATCACCTCAATTGGACATCTACAACTCAAGTTATGCTCCTTTGAAGAGGACAGGGTCGCTGGCTTTGGTGCCCAACGTTTGAGGTAAAGTTTGCCTCAAACGTGGTCGAAAACGCCAGTTTTGGTGGCTCACACGTATTGTCCACCCCATACTATTATACATTGTTGGAAAGCCCTGGATGTCGACTTTCCAATGCCGTTGGGAGCACATCATTTGGAGCTCTACAGCTCGAGTTATACTCCGTTGAAGGTGCAGAGGTCAGTTGGCCTCACTGCAGGTTGCCACCATGTTCGTTTATGCTCATTGCGGGGCAGTTTTCTCCCTCAATTTTAGTGTCCACCATGCAGTGCCATATATGCGTGGAAAGCTCTCGATTCCTACTTTCCATTGCTTTTTGAATCACCTCATTTGGAGCTCTGTAGCTCAAGTTATTCTTATTGGAAGTATACCCCTTGCACACTCATGGCGCCAACGTTAGCCAAAAAGTTAGGGGCTAACGTCGGCGCAAACTTTTGCTAGCCCAGGGAGTGTTTTTCATGTGCCAACGTTAGCCAAAAAGTTAGGGGCTAACGTTGGCGCAAACTTTTGCTCATCCAGGGAGTGTTTTTCATGCCAAAAGTTAGCCAAAAAGTTAGGGGCTAACTTTTGCTCCAGCTTTTACTTCCTGGTTCATAATTAATCCAAGACTCAATTCATTCCTCCTTGCATCAACCTTTCTCCAAGCTTTCTTCACCTATCATTAATCAACCAAACACATCAAAGCTATGCTCAAAATCATGAGATATTCATTCTTTCATAATATGTGACAATTATAGCATAAAACCTCATGAAATAGCATGAATTCATACATGGTTGATTAAATCAAAGGAAACATGAAAATCTACCCAATTGGCTTGCTTATGGCTCAAGAAAGTGCATAAAACCTATTGAAAACAAATGAAAAAGCGTAGAAAAACATGACATGGTGACATATCATCACAACACCAAACTTAAACCTTGCTTGTCCACAAGCAAGAAAAGAATCATGCAATAAAGATTGACAATCCAAGGCAAGAAGAATAGCAACTCAATGTTCATGGTAAGCTAGTTTTCTAAGCATGCTATAATCACAAAAGAAATGTAAATGATTGATGCTTCCATCTAGCTCAATTTATGAAATCTTTTTCTTATATTTCTTCCTTGAAACAAGCTTTTGATTTTCTTATTAGCTTCTCCTTTTGGGTGCTTTGCCCCATGAGTTGATAACAAAGCTACGACTTCTAAATGCTTTGTTTTCAAGTATTACCACTTGATACATAAGCACCACAAGCATTTGATTAGAGGACTTCATTAAGCTCATTTTTTCTTTTCTTTTCTTGACTCTCTAATCATTGATGCTCAGAGCCTTGAGCTTTGAGGGAGTGCTTTTGCACTTTGAGCCTAACCTTGACTTTAAGTGTTTTGTTTTCAAGCATTTGGCTTGATACATAAACACCACAAGCACTTAACAAATAAATTGCCATTGGTACTCAGAGCCTTCAGCTTTCTCATTCTTTCCCTTTTTCTTTTCTTGCTCTTTTTTTGCTTTTTCTTTCAAGGTTTTCATGATTTTCAAAAAAATGTACTAGATGAAAACTTCAATTAAATAAAATCCAATGCAATTGAGCAACAATTAATCATACTAGCTTTCCAATACTTTTATGCACATGCTAAAATCTTCTTTAATGCCTTGTTTGTTTATGATCATGATACTTTGTTGCTTTTGAATTCACAAAACTCAAGTTGGTAATCATAATGACACAGCACCATGTTGCAAATTAGAAATCAAACTATGCATTTTCATACACACATGCATACAGAGAAGGTAAAGACAATCATGCAGTTTATAGTGCTTGAAACAAATGAGAGGAAAAGGAACTTTACAACCTTGTAGTTCATCTTCTCTATTGTTGTCATTTTCCTCTCATTCTCCTCCTTCCCATACCAAACTCAGAATGCTTGCTCATCCTCAAGCAACTATTAGAACCGTGGCTATGGGGCTAAGATGGATCATGAATGTCTTACACAAGAAATGTTAGTAGTACATGTGTTTCAAGCAAGCAAAATTAAAAGATAATAATCAAGGCACAAGAGACAGAGACATTGTGATTGCAAACTTAAGAAGGTGAGCATAATACTTGGCATAAAAGATAAGTGGCACACCAAACTTAGTGTGACACTTTCACTTGGAATTAATGCAAGTATCTTGTAATAATTGGAACTAAATTTTGTTGCATAGCAACACCAAACTTAGAATGCAACCATATGTCAATTTATTTGAACTAAAACTAAGCAAAAGAAACTGTTATATGTTAAATACAATCACCAAATGAAGAGTCTGTTATGAATAAGGATGTCTTGGTGATGTATTAACAAAAACAGTTAATGAAGGAAAGCATTAAAAACAAGTAAATAAATGAAACAAATAGAAAACAAAAATTATCCAACTAAGAAGAAAAATAACACTGTAAAAGGCAATATGATTATGCAGACAAGTGATGTTGCTGGATTGTTTTGCATAGAAAAATAGGTGGCACACTAAACTTAGAATTTTGGTGTGTCACTTTCATGTAAAATTGATGCAATCATCCATGAAGATGGAAAACAGTTTGTTGCAAGGCAACACCAAACTTATAATGTAACCATATGCCAATTTATTGAAATTTAAACAAAGCAAGGAAAAGAAATGTACCTACTGTCTACCTGTTCTTTACTTTCTTCCTCTTCTTCCAATTTGTTAAGAGAAATGACTTCAAAGGAGGAGAAGTTTCAGCTACTGTCCCTTGCCTTGGCCTTTCCTTAGCAAGCTTCCTTTTGCAAATGGCTTGATTGATCTTGCTTGCTGGATCAGGGACAGGATTGGTGCTCTTTTTAGTTGCCTTCACTTCTTTGAATCCAAGTCTTGGTTGCTGTGTGATTGTTGGAGTTTTGTCTTCATCAAGAGTCTCTTGCAATGGTGGTTCTGTGGATTCTTCCTCCATGTACTTCTCTGCTTCACTTGAGTTTGGAATTCTTTGGTTGTCTTTCTCACTTTCTTGCTCTTCCACTTCCTCCCTTGCACTCAACATTTATTTTAATAGCTTTTTCATTGAGGAGGTTTGTTGATCTTCCCAACATTTCTTCATCTCCTCTTCATATTTTTCGATCACAGATTCAAGGGAAGTTTGTGAGGGTTGTGAATGTTCATGTTCCTTTATCACCTCAAGAGCAGTTTCAGGTTCCGCTACTTTCACCACCTCTTCTTTTTTTGTAATTTCACTTGACACAGGGACCTTGCATTCTTGTTTTTCCATTTTCTCCTTCCTTGCATTCAACAATTGGCCTACCATCACTTCCATGTTTTTGAGGGAGTTTTCTAGTTCTTTATGGTATTTCTCTTCCTCCTCCGCAAATCTTTTGAGCATGGACTCAATCTTTGAGAGGCTTTGGTTCATGGAAGTTTGTGTGGTTGGTGAGTTTTGACAGAGGCTTTCTGTTGAAGCATGGTCAAGTGATGATATCTTCGGATGAATATCATATGGAGCATTAGAATTCCCTTCCCAGCCACCATTAGAATCATGACTTGCATCATTTTGTGGTGGAGGGAAATATCCCATATGATTTTCTTTCTCATCTTGTGGTTCTGAAGCATAGCTCCATGAATTGGAGTGTCCAGAATTTGAAGTTTCTTGGTGATATTCCCAACCACCATTAGAGATTGGTGATGGTGGGTGATATCCCATAAAATTTTGTTTGACCATAAGATGAGTTGAACTCCATTTGTATTTTGTAAACATCAATGAAATTTGAAATTCATGTCATAGAGAAAGAATTTCTTAGTGAGGCAATAACTCAAACACCTTGGTTTCAACTTAGAACAGAGAACAAAAATAAAGAAAATGCTTAATCTAGACTTCTCACCCACTTAATCATTGTTGATCTAAATCAATCCCCGGCAACGGCGCCAAAAACTTGATGGGATATTTTTTGTGGAAAAACGAATTTTCCAAAACACCCAGATCTAACCGGCAAGTGCACCGGGTCGCATCAAGTAATAAAACTCACGGGAGTGAGGTCGATCCCACAGGGATTGATGGATCAAGAAACTTTAGTGGGTGATTAGTTTAGTCAAGCTATCATTTTAGTGAGACTGGGTGAAATTGTAACCAACAGGAAGTAAAGGACAATGAATTTAAAGTTGCAGAATGTAAATTGGCAAGTAACTTAAGGGGCAAGAAATGTAAATTGCAAGAATCTTAAATTGCAAGAAATGTAAATTGCATGAAATTAAAGGGGAGTAGGTGCTGGAAATTAAAAGGAAGCAGTAGATCAAGTAACTGAAAAGTTAAATTGCAGGAAGAATAAATCAAGATCACAACAACTCAAACGTAAAGTGCAGAGGAACAAAAGTGCTGGAAAATAAATTGGGAACAAGGAGATCAGAGAGCAATCACTCCAAGAATCAGAATGTGAAATCAAATACAGCAGATTTTAAGCAGAAGTGCTTGAAGAATTAAAAACTGAAAGTAACTGTGCTTAATTTACAGCAATTTAAAAGGATGTTAAAGATCTCAGGAGTGGATCCTTCCTTGATCCAACAAGAGAAAAGTTGCAGAGAATTAAAAGAAAGATTGCAGAAGAAGTAAAGAGAAGTTGCAAATAGAGAATGAAAACAGAATTCCTTCCAATCTCAATTCAAGATTCAAAATAGAAAATGAAAATTCAGAGAGAGAGAGCTCTCTAGTGGAGTCACCCTCCCTTCTCTCTATTCGGGCTCCCATTCTAAAATGAGAATGATGCCTTATATAGGCATTTTTACAAAATGAAAATGAAATTCAAAACAAATTACAATTAAAATGAAATTTCTATTCTAACTATCTCTTGTGCCTTTGAGTGGTGTCAATTGGGCTCTTGCTCTTGATGGAATTGGGTTGATAGAGGCCTTGGTTGATTGCTCTTGGAGTTTGGAGAAGAACCGAATTGAACCGGGTTGGAATCATGAAATCTTGAGTAAAAGTTGGAGTAAAAGTTAGGGGCTAACTTTTGCTCCAACTTTTCACATCAGCACCCTTCCTTGCTGATACCAACGTTGGGGCAAAAGTTAGGGGTCTAACTTTTGCTCCAACGTTGGCCTCCCCTAGTACATATATGTGGCGCTACTTTGTCCTCTTGTCGACGTTGCCAATTTTATGTCCACTATAGACTATTATATATGGTTGGAAAGCTCTGAATGTCAGCTTTCTAACCCAATTAGAATCACCTCAATTGGACATCTACAACTCAAGTTATGCTCCTTTGAAGAGGACAGGGTCGCTGGCTTTGGTGCCCAACGTTTGAGGTAAAGTTTGCCTCAAACGTGGTCGAAAACGCCAGTTTTGGAGGCTCAAACGTATTGTCCACCCCATACTATTATACATTATTGGAAAGCCCTGGATGTCTACTTTCCAATGCCGTTGGGAGCACATCATTTGGAGCTCTACAGCTCGAGTTATACTCCGTTGAAGGTGCAGAGGTCAGTTGGCCTCACTGCAGGTTGCCACCATGTTCGTTTATACTCATTGCGGGGCAGTTTTCTCTCTCAATTTTAGTGTCTACCATGCAGTGCCATATGTGCTTGGAAAGCTCTCGGTTCCTACTTTCCATTGCTTTTTGAATCACCTCATTTGGAGCTCTGTAGCTCAAGTTATTCTTATTGGAAGTATACCCCTTGCACACTCATGGCGCCAACGTTAGCCAAAAAGTTAGGGGCTAACGTCGGCGCAAACTTTTGCTAGCCCAGGGAGTGTTTTTCATGTGCCAACGTTAGCCAAAAAGTTAGGGGCTAACGTTGGCGCAAACTTTTGCTCATCCAGGGAGTGTTTTTCATGCCAAAAGTTAGCCAAAAAGTTAGGGGCTAACTTTTGGTCCAGCTTTTGCCCAAAAGTTAGCCAAAAAGTTAGGGGTCTAACTTTTGCTCCAGCTTTTACTTCCTGGTTCATAATTAATCCAAGACTCAAGTCATTCCTCTTTGCATCAACCTTTCTCCAAGCTTTCTTCACCTATCATTAATCAACCAAACACATCAAAGCTATGCTCAAAATCATGAGATATTCATTCTTTCATAATATGTGACAATTATAGCATAAAACCTCATGAAATAACATGAATTCATACATGGTTGATTAAATCAAAGGAAACATGAAAATCTACCCAATTGGCTTGCTTATGGCTCAAGAAAGTGCATAAAACCTATTGAAAACAAATGAAAAAGCATAGAAAAACATGACATGGTGACATGTCATCAAACCACTACATCTCTTTTTTCTTTTATTTTGGATATTTTTCTGTATTTTTCTTTTTACTGTTATTTTCTGAGTACTTATACATTACAACTTTTATGTATTTTTACTCTGTTTCCGCATTTTGCATTTTTGGTTCATATTTTTAGTTATTTAGTTTAGTTTGCAATTCTGGCTTATTAGTGGATTAATTAGTATAGTTTACCCTTTTTAGCATAAGATAGCATAGTTTAAATTGAAAAATATAAAAAGGAAGTAAGCTAGAAAATTGAACATAACAAATTTAAATCCTTAAAACTTGTATATATAGCATTACATCATATAGTTAAGTTGACAACATTACATCAAGGAGGAACATTAAAACTTTAAAGGCTACCCTAAATAATTTTTTTTATGAGAATAATGGGAATTTTTAACTAAACCTGCATAACATATATGAATGATATATGATGCTTGAGTTAGAGAACACACAGCCTGTGAGTCTTGAGCTTAATTGTATGGTTGCATTCAAACCATAATTTCATTCCTATGTGTTTCGCTTCTTTTTATTCTGATGTTCTTTACTTTGCTTTAATCTATATGTCCAATTATAGAATATAGAATATAGAATATAGATACATACCAAAAGAATGATTGAGGCCATCATTTGATTTTAGCTCACTTACCCCAAAATGACCTACCTTTCACATCACCCTTGTTAGCCCCCTTGAGCCTTTAAAATCCCTTTTATTCTATTTAGCCACACTACTACTAGCCTTAAGCAGAAAAACAAATTAAAATTCCAAGTTGAATCCTTGGTTAGCTTAAGATAGAAAATTATGAATAGATTAAAATGTGGGAAACCTATTGGGAACATGGATGATAGAAACAAAAGGTAGAAAATTTGAAAGAAATAAAATAACTTAGAAAATTTGGGAAGCATGCTCATGAGAAATCAAAGTGATTTAATTACCATGTGCATTAAAAAAAAAAAAAAGAGGTTATTTTTCAGCATTTAATAAAAGGGGATACAAAAGAATTCCTCAATGCATAATAAAAGCAATGCACATGGGATAAAAATAAAATTGAAACATGAGCATGTAACAACAAGTGGGATAATATGGGAAAATTGGTAAAGAAGTTTTGTTCTACTAAATATGTATGTTAGGTGAGATCTTAGTCTAATTAAGGATTCACTTATTAGCTCACTTAGCCTTATACATATATCCTTACCTTTACCTTGGCCCCATTACAACCTTAATTAAAGACCTCATGACTTTTGGTATGACTGTACTCTATAATTGTTGATTGGTTAGATGAAGAACAAAGTTATAGAAAGTAAGAATAAAAAGAAAAGTAGAGTGAATAAACCCAATAAACACTGAATGACTAGAGGGTAAACACAAATTCCAGTGAGGGTTCAATAGCTCATCAACATATATCTGTGCTTAAATTACTAAATTGTTTTGCAAGTTTGTACAATATTTTTCTTTCCCATCTTTATTTGCAGAAGTGCTTTATTTATGAGTGGATAAATTGGAATTGCATGACTCATTTAGGTAGATACATTTAGAATAGGTTGCATTGCATAATATTCCACCACTTTAACCTTACCTTATTCTTTACCTTGGATTTAGCATGAGGACATGCTATTGTTTAAGTGTGGCGAGGTTGATAAACCCATATTTCATGAGTTATTTTGTGCTTAGTTTGAGTGATTTATTCAATCCTTCACCCACTTATTCATATTAATTGCATAGTTTTACTTTCGCTTCCTTATTATGTGATGTACGTGAAAAATATGTTTCCTAAGCTTTAAAATTAATTATTTTAATTACCTTTATTTCCATTCGATGCCGTGATTAGTGTGTTGAGTAGTTTCAGATTTTCTAAGACAGTATGACTTAAAGAATGGAAAAGGAAACGTACAAAAAATGGAAGGAAAGTGCGAAATGGAGTTTTGAAGAAACTGGCATCCATGCAATCGCATGGATGACGCGATCGCGTGCCAGGAGCGAAGAAGAAGTGACGCGGCCGCATGACTAACGCAGCCGCGTGACTTGAGCATAGCGCATTCGATGCGGACGCGTGACTGACGCGACCGCACCACAAGGAAAACTCCAGATGACGCGACGACGTGACCCACACGGACGCGTGACAGAGGCCACGTATCAGAATTTACAGAATACGCCCCCAGTGATTTCTGAAGCCCTTTTGGCCCAGATCCAGGTACAGAACACACAGACTAGAAGCTATAAAGTGGGGAAATGCATCCATTCAAAAGAGGCTCGCCAATTTTTACTTCCCATGATTTAGATTTAGTGTTGAGAGAGGTTCTCTCCTCTCTCTCTTAGGATTTAGGACTTCTCTTAGTTTGTAAGAGTGACTCTCGATCCAGGTTTAATGTTTTTTTGTTTTAGCTTCCTTTTCACTTTTAATTATTCCAGCACTTGAGTTGATTATTTACTTTTATAATTGAATTTATGAATTATTCCATGTTACAGATTATTATTTGAATTAATGATATTTGAGGTATTTTCAGTTTATGATTGCTCTTTTTAATTTATGTTATCATTGTTTCCAATCTGAAGATATTTTATTCCAGCAATTTACTTTTTCCCCTTTTGGTCCTGGTTAAGAAATCAGTAACTCAACAGTTATCAACCTCAGCATAATTGATAATCGTTATCTTGCTAATTAAACTGAACTTCAATAATCCCAACTTTTTCTTAGGAAATAAATAGGATTCGAAGGTCAAACTAATTAGTCCCTTGACTTTCCTTTGCTTTAGTAAGGGTTAACTAAGTGGAATTTAGATTCAACTTTCATTATTGTTGAGAGAGATAACTAAGTTGGAATTCTAATTTCTCTTACCTTGCCAAAAGTTGCTTTACAGCATTTATTTATTTTAATTGCCATTTACTTTACTTGTCATTCAAATCACTTGCTTCTCACCTTCTAAACCCCGATTACAACCTTTATAGCCAATAATATGAACATACTTCCTTGCAGTTCCTTGAGAAGACAACCCGAGGTTTGAATACTCGGTTAACAATTTTTAAGGGGTTTGTTACTTGTGACAACCAAACATTTGTACGAAGGGATTTTTGTTGGTTTAGAGACTATATCTACAATGCAACTGTTCTTATGAAATTCTTTACTGGCAAAAATCTCAACGTCAGACTCAGTCCTTCTTTAAAAATCTCGACTGAGGCTCATGCCAGGCAAGTTGAGATCAAGATGGGAAGGTCCATACAGAGTAGAAAAGGCCGAACCGTACGGAGTTTATCACCTTATCCATCCTTCGAGCTCAGAGCTTATCAAAGTTAATGGATATCGTTTAAAGCTGTACCATGGCAAAAAGCGGAAGAAAGACAAGGAACTCGAGATCTTCCTCTTGAAAGATCCCCACATAGCCACAGACTGAGCTAGTGGAGTGTCCAACTTACGGACGTTAAAGCAAAGTGCTAGGTGGGAGACAACCCACCATGGTATGATCGTTCTTTTCTTTACTTTTAGTTTTTCATATTTGATAACTCTTCTCTCTATCAGTACCTTCGTGCATCTGCATCTGCATTATTTTTAAAAAAAAATAAAAATAAAAATAAAATAAAATAAATAAAAATGCTACGCGACGCGACCGCATCAGCGACGCGTCCGCGTCGCAAGGGGAGAAGAGAAAAATAAAAACGAATAGAGAGCCACGCTGGAGCGTGGCTGGAGACGTGCTAATGGCACAATTCGCCCCACGCGACCGCGTGCCCCACGCGGCTGCGTGCCCTGCTTTTCGACGTAAAACGGGTGCATAGCTGAAAGTTGTGCTAGAGTGGTGCTGGACTGGCGCTGGACGCGCAATCCCCCTCACGCGACCGCATGCTCCACGCGACCGCATCGTACCCCATAAATTGCCCACTCACACGATCACATGCCCCATGCAATCGCGTCACCTCAAATGTGGCACATATATCACTTCGAACAGAGAGTTGTGCTGGCGTGAAGCTACACTCGCGCCAGAAGCGCAAACTAAGTCACGCGACCGCGTGACCGACGCGACCGCGTGACCGACGCGACCGCGTCCCTCACCTTAAATGCAAGTTGCGCGAACGCGTGCCCCACGCGGCCGCGTCGCTTGCGCCGCACAGCTCAACCTGAATGGCCAAAATATCTTATCTTTTTCCCCTCTAATCCTAATTTTTCTTTTCCCTCCTTATTTCCTCCTCCTCCCTTCTTCCTTCTATCTCACCTTTCACTCTCTCTCCCTCACCTCCATTAACAAGGTTTTATTTTCTTCTTCACCCTTTTCTTTTCTATCATTCTTCTTATTTTATTTGTTATTTTCTTTTCTTTTCTTTTTCTTTTCATTATTCATATTTTCTTTCTTCTTCTTTCCTTTTTACGAGGTGTTAGAATTTTATTCGAGTCATTATTTTTCATTATATGCTTGTGGATTGTTGCCAATTATTTGACAATTATATATTATTTTCTTTAAAGGGTTGCTTGCATGTTCACTTTAATACTTTCTATACCTTCTTCACCATGCATTCTATGTGTTTGTGAAAAAGCCCATATGGCATTATGCACTTCTCTATGTTATTCTACTATTCAATGCTTGCTTTTCACAAATCCCCTTTACTATTATATTAATTGAATTTAATTGTCAATACAAATGTGATGGTTTGTTACAAAGTAATGCTTGGTCTATGCTACTTATGCCCTTTGCCGGCATGCCAATAAACACCTTGCATTCACTTGTCTTCATATGCACTAACTATTTTTCATTAATGATCTTTCACATGTACTCATGAGCGTGTGTTAACATCATTTACCTTTTTAATGTGCATTTATAACCATCCTTTTTCGTTCTCTTCATTGCTATCTATCTCTTTGAATTTAATTTACTTTCTCTTCCCTTTTTCAGGATGGCCACCAAGAAAGGAAAAGAGAAAGCCACTCCCAAACCACCAGCAAGAAGAGGAACTAAAAGAACACTAGTGGCAGAGCCTTCTTCAACTACAGTCAAGCCCTCAACAAAAAGAGTTAAGAGGATCATAAAGGTTGACGAAAAGGAGAAAGCCTTTCCAGCAAAGGACACTGCGCGATTTTCCAATCGCTACTGTGAGCAGATGTTCCCTATTCTAGCTGAAAGGAGTTACAACAACGAACACCTTCTTATCCTCCCGCCCAATATTGCTACTTTTGTTGAGCCGCAACTTGAACGAAGACAATGGGGTTTCCTACAGAGACAACAGAAGCAGGTCAATCTTTCTTGGATAATCGAGTTCTACTCTAACTTCTACCTGCCTACCCTGCAGTCTGTCTTTGTCCGTCAGAAGCAAGTCCCCATTACAGAAGAGGCTATTCAACAAGCTTTGAGTCTTCCCCCTTTTCCAGAAGGATTGGACGCTTTTCAAGAAGCTTCACTCAAGCGCCAGATGTACCAATTTGACTGGGAAGCTGTTCTCAGAGTTATCGCACTACCTGGCAGCCGTTGCATCTACGGATACCATCGTACCCGCCCTAAGGGTATATTGGCTTCAGCACTTACCATGGAGGCTCGCGTATGGGCACAGATCATGTCCCATTACGTCTTTCCGAGCACTCACGAGTCCTCCTTCACTGTAGACATGGTCGTTCTACTATGGTGCATCCTTACAGACCAGCCTCTGAATCTACCAAGACATATCCGGAATGCCATGGGACACGTCCAAATTGCGGGCAACTTACCTTTTCCTGCCTTGGTCTCAGATCTTGTCTCAGCAGCCGGAGTTTCCTACAGAGCTGGAGACACCAAAGCCATACTTCCACGGGATGATCTGTATGTCCCCAATGGGAAGTACCTCAGACTTCCAGCAGCCACTACCAACCTTCCTACTGCTCTAGTTGAAGATACTCCTTCTTCAACACCACAAGCACCTACAACAAATGAACTGCTCCAGCAGATAATCCAAAGATTGGATCGGCAAGAACAAAAAGCGAAGTTAAGAGAGCGCCGTCACGAGCACCGATTCAAACACCTCAAGGAGCTACTCAAAGGATACTTCAAGGACTCAGACACCCCGGACTCCACTTCTTTTACCAGCACAGGGAGCCATGATGGTCCCGACTGTGGAGATACTGCAACCAGCCCACCTCTGTTCCTGACAGATGGCACCGAGGACGGTGCAAAGCCTTAAGTGTGGGGAGGTCGGTCAGTACCTGATTTCCGGAGGTAATTTCTCTTCCCTAGTACCAATAAATTAGGATATTTACTTTGATTTTCTTTCTTTTATAGAATAGGATAAATTGCAAAGTAATAGGTTAGTTGCATGCATGCTCTACTTGATTGAAAAGACAATAAGTTTCTTCTAAGACTCTATCTTTGGAACAAAGTTTCACTAATTTTTAAAAATTTTATGATAAATTTGCTTGAAGTTGTATTTGGAACATGATGTTTGAGCTAAAGAACACACAACTTGTGAAGATTTGAGCCTTTATGCATGGTTACACTATTTAACCATAATTAATTTATTCTTGTGTGTTTACTTCTCTATGATTGTAATCTATATTTTGTTTTATCCTATATGTCCAATATTTATTATATTTATATGCTTGCACATGATTGAGGCCATTATTTGTTTAAACTCACTCATCCAATTTAAGCCTACCCTTTTCAATTACCTTTTGTTAACCACTTTGAGCCTTTAAATCCCATTTGTTCTATATTTCACCACATTACTAGCCTTAAGCGGAAAAACAATTGTATATCCCAAATTGAATCTTTGGTTAGCTTCAGATAGAATTGTGTGTGCCAGTTAAGTATGGAAAATTATGGGAACAAAAGTTATTAAGGGGATGTATCATGATAATTTAATGGGAATTGGATACCTACTCATGTGAAACTATAAGAATAAAAAATCTATGTGCAATGATAAGCTATATTTATTTTTATTTAAAAAAATAAAAAATAAAAAATAAAAAATAAAAAATAAAAAATAAAAAAAATAAAAAAATAAAATAAAATAAAATAAATAAAAAGCAATAAATAAATAGGGGGACAAAATTACCCAAATGCTGAATTAAGAATTCAAGGATCAATGCACATATGATAAAAATTAAAATAAAACATTGATACATGAGTATGGGATGTAAAAGGGGAAATCTGGGTAGCTAGGTATGAATTCTAAAGTTATGTAAATTATATAGGTTGGGTTGAAGCTTGGGTTAATTAAAGATTCAATTTATAAGCTCACTTGACCATATATGTATCCCTACCCTTACCTTGGCCCCATTACAACCTTGAAAAGACCTCATGATGTTTGCATTGGTATATTAACTATTGTTGATTGGTTAACAGAAGAACAAAAGTTAGAGAGCATGATTAGAGAAGGATAGAGTGATTACCCTATACACTAGAGAGATTAGAGCGTACATATATCATCAGTGAGGGTTCCATGCTTGAATTTCTATGTTCCCTGCTTTCATGAGCTATCCTCTTGCATTTTTATCTGCTCTTACTTTATCAGAATTGAATTAGTGGAATTTGAATTATAATTGTTTTGAAGAACTTACTTACTTTTGATCAAGTGGACAAGAATCATATAGTGGCATTCATATATATAGGTTGCATTGCATTTCATAGGTTTCACATGTTCTTACTCATTTATTTTATCTCCTTTAGTTAAGCATGAGGACATGCTAATGTTTAAGTGTGGGGAGGTTGATAAACCACTATTTTATGGTTTATATTGTGTTTAAATTGTGTGGTTTTATCATGATCTTTGCCCACTTATTCATTGAATAAGCATGCATTTGTATTTCCTTCCTAAAGATGTTTTATGGTTGAAAACTTGCTTCCTAGGGACTTTTAATCATGTATTTTATTTCTCCCTTATTCCATTCGATGCCGTGATCTGTGTGTTAAGTGTTTCAGGCTTTATAGGGCATGAATGAGTTGGATATTGGTAGGGAAGCCTGCAAAAATGGAAGGAACACAAGAAATTGAGGAGATGACCAGCGAGAAGCGACGCGGCCGCATGGATGACGCGACCGCGCGGAAGAGAGCAATTTGAAGCGACGCGGCCGCATGGACGACGCATCCACGTGGCAAAGCAGAAACGCAAATGACGCGTCCGCATGAGCGACGCGATCGCGTGACGTGCGCGATCTGCATAATTTGCAGATTCGCTAAGGGCAATTTCGGGCCCTATTTTGACCCAGTTTTCGGCCCGGAACAGCAGACTAGAGCCAGAGAACATGCAGAAACCAAAAACTACATTTATTCTACACATTTTTTAGTTTTTAGATCTAGTTTTACTCCTCCTCTAGGTTTTCTCTCTACACATTCATAGTTCTTAGGATTTGAGTTTCTTTAGCTTTTTGCATTAGGATATTGAGAAGAGTTATCACCCCATCAAGACTTCGTCATTCTAGTTCGTTTTCTTTACTTGGCTTACTCTTCCATGTTCCTTGCTTTGTTTAATTTTACCATTGGAATATTTTTAGGATTTTTTAATACAAGGATCATTTTTATTTTTAATTGATTATTTTCAATTTTTATTTATAATGTCTTTCTCTAATTCCTTTTCATATGCTACAAATTTTACCTTTACAATGAGTGAGTAGTTCCCTAACTTGATGGGGAGTTGATTGAAAGGAACCCTTGAGTTGTAAGGTTCAAGAGAAAGATTGCAATTGGGTTATTGTTGGATTGCTCTCTAATTCCTAACACCAATCCTCCCCAGAGTGGATTGGGACTTGTGAATAGAATAGCATTCCAACTTGTTTTACCTCCCTTTACTTAGTAAAGGATAACTAAACGAAATAACTCTCAATTGTCAATTAACCTTAAGAGTGTTCCATCAAGAATAGGGCTTCCATGTAATCAACTCCCAGTCAAGGCTTTTATTTACATTATTCAATTTCATCAATTTAATTTCCTGTTTACTCAACTCAACCCTTTTCAAAAACATCTGATTAATAAAATAGCACCCTTTCCTGCAACTCGTTTGGAGACGACCTGGGATTCATACTCCCAGTATTTTAAATTTCAATTTTCTGTGACACCTTTCTAAATTGATAGGCAGATCTCTGGCGAGTTAAGAACTATACTTGCAACGTACATATTTCAACAATTTTTAATTCGCCAATTTCTGCCTGCATCACGGACCTTGCATTGTCTAAGTGTGGGGAGGTTCCCCTTCCTAAGTCACCATCATCCAACACAACATTCAAGTGGGTAAAATTCCTATCCCTAAGCTTTGCTTTCTCACTTGAATATGGTTTGATTGAAAATTATGGTCAACTTAGAGCTTGATGAGCGGATAATTTATACGCTTTTTGGCATTGTTTTTAGTATGTTTTTTGTAGAATCTAGTTACTTTTAGGGATGTTTTCATTAGTTTTTATGTTAAATTCACATTTCTAGACTTTACTATGAGTTTGTGTGTTTTTCTGTGATTTCAGGTATTTTCTAGCTGAAATTGAGGGACTTGAGCAAAAATCAGAATCAGAGGTAGAAGAAGGACTGCTGATGCTGTTGGATTCTGACCTCCCTACACTCAAAGTGGATTTTCTGGAGCTAAAGAACTCAAAATGGCGTGCTTCTAATTGCGTTGGAAAGTAGAGATCGAGGGCTTTCCAGCAATATAGAATAGTCTATACTTTGGCCGAGTTTAGATGATGCAAAAGGGTTTTGAATGCTAGTTCTATGCTGCAGTCTGGAGTTAAACGCCAGAAACACGTCACGAACCAGAGTTGAACGCTAGAAACACGTTACAAACTGGCGTTCAACTCCAAGAATTACCTCTGCACGTGTAAACTTCAAGCTCAGCCCAAGCACACACCAAGTGGGTCCCAGAAGTGAATTTATGCATCAATTACTTACTTCTGTAAACCCTAGTAACTAGTTTAGTATAAATAGGACTTTTTACTATTATATTTTCATCTTTTGATCATTTTTAGATCTCTGAACCTCCATGGGAGGCTGGCCATTCGGCCATGCTTACCCTATATTCACTTATGTATTTTTCAACGGTAGAGTTTCTACACTCCATAGATTAAGGTGTGGAGCTCTGCTGTTCCTCATGATTTAATGCAAAGTACTACTGTTTTCTATTCACTTCAACTTATTCCGCTTCTAAGATATTCATTTACACTTCAACATGAATGTGATGAACATGACAATCATCATCATTCCCTATGAACGCGTGCTTGACAACCACTTCCGTTCTACCTTCGATTAAATGGATATCTCTTGGATATCTAATACAGGGGACCGAGTCCGAGTTATTAAGTATCTTCGTGGTATAAGTTAGAACTCATGGATGGCCATTCCTGAGATCCGGAAAGTCTAAACCTTGTCTGTGGTATTCTGGGTAGGATCTGGGAAGGGATGGCTGTGACGAGCTTCAAACTCGCGAGTGCTGGGCGTAGTGACAGACGCGAAAGGATATTAAATCCTATTCCAGTATGATCGAGAACCTCCAGATGATTAGCCATGCAGTGATAGCGCATTGGACCATTTTCACAAGAGAGGATGGGATGTAGCCATTGACAACGGTGATGCCCTACATACAGCTTGCCATGGAAAGGAGTAGGAAGGATTGGATGAAGACAGCAGGAAAGCAGAGGATCAGAGGAACGAAAGCATCTCTATACGCTTATCTGAAATTCTCACCAATGATTTATATAAGTATTTCTATCTTTATTTTATGTTTATTTATTATTATTATTCGAAAACTCCATAACCATTTGATATCCGCCTGACTGAGATTTACAAGGTGACCATAGCTTGCTTCAAGCCGACAATCTCCGTGGGATCGACCCTTACTCACGTAAGGTTTTATTACTTGGACGACCCAGTGCACTTGCTGGTTAGTTGTATCGAAGTTGTGACAAATTATGAATTAAGATTAGAGCACCAAGTTTTTGGAGCCATTACCAGGGATCACAATTTCGTGCACCAAGTTTTTGGTGCCGTTGCCGGGGATTGTTCGAGTTTGGACAACTGACGGTTCATCTTGTTGCTCAGATTAGGTAACTTTCTTCTTAATTTGTTTTCAAAAAAGTTTTCAAAAATTTTTCAAAAATATTTCCTGTTTTTCGTTTTTCCCAATCAATTTTCAAAAAAAAAATATAAAAAAATAAATCTTTTCAAAAATATATTTTTCTTCAGAATTTTTAAGAATGAATTCTAGAGTTTCATGGTAACATGTTGAAGCCTGGCTGGCTGTTGAGCCATGTCTAAATTCTTTTGGACTGAGGCCTCCACATGTTAGAGAATTGCTTGTACTGCTGAAGCTTGGCTGGCTATTAAGCCATGTCTAACCCTTGGATTGGAGCTTTAGGCTAACATTGAAAGATTCCTGGAATTCTTATTAAAAATTTTTTAATTTCTTATTCCCTTTTTCCTATGTGTTTTTCGAAAAAGAAATTTAAAAGAAAATACAAAAAAAAAATCATAAAATCATAAAATCAAAAAAATATATGTTGTTTGTTTGAGTCTTATGTCAAATTTTAAGTTTGGTGTCAATTGCATATTCATCTTGCATTTTTTTTCGAAAATTCATGCATTCATAGTGTTCTTCATGATCTTCAAGTTGTTCTTGGCTAGTCTTCTTGTTTGATCTTCATATTTTATTGTTTTGTGTCTTTTCTTGTTTTTCATATGCATTCTTGCATTCATAGTGTCTATACATGAAAAAATTTTTAAGTTTGGTGTCTTGCATGTTTTCTTTGCATATAAAAATTTTTAAAAGTGTTCTTGGTGTTCATCTTGACATTCATAGCATTCTGGCATGCATTCATTGTTTTGATCCAAAATTTTCATGCATTGAGTCTTTTTCATGTTTTTCTCTTTCTTCATTAAAAAATCAAAAATCAAAAAAATATCTTATGAGTCAAATCAAATTTTCAATTTAAAAATCTTATCTTTTTAAAAATCTTTTTCAAAAATCAAATCTTTTTCATTTTTCTTATTTATTTTCGAAAATTATAAAAATATTTTTCAAAAATCTTTTTCTTAATTTTATCTCATAATTTTCGAAAATATCATCAACAATTAATGTTTTGATTCAAAAATTTCAAGTTTGTTACTTGCTTGTTAAGAAAGATTCAAACTTTAAGTTCTAGAATCATATCTTATGATTTCTTGTGAATCAAGTTAATTGTGATTTTAAAAATCAAATCTTTTTCAAAACTAAATTCAATCATATCTTTTCAAAAATATCTTTTTATCTTATCTTTTTCAAAATCATATCTTTTTAATCATATCTTTTTAATTCATACCTTTTTCAAAAATTTGATTTTAAAATATCTTTTCTAACTTCTTATCTTCTTATCTTTTCAAAATTGAATTTCAAATTTGTTTCAACTAACTAATTAACTTTTTGTTTGTTTCTTATCTCTTTCAAAACTACCTAACTAACTATCCCTCTCTAATTTTCGAAAATACCTCCCTCTTTTTCAAAAATTCTTTTTAATTAATTAATTGTTTTCAATTTTTAATTTTAATTTTATTTCATTCCTAATTTTCGAAAATTACTAACCTTTTTCAAAAACTATTTTCGAAATTTAACTTTAAATTTTAATTTTTAATTTTCGAAAACTTCTTCTTCTCATCTCCTTCTATTTATTTATTCATATACTAACACTTCTCTTCATCTCATATCTCTGCTCTCCTCACCCTTCTGTTTGGATTCTCCATTCTTCTTCTCTTCTACTCTTCTTTTCTTCTTCTACTCACAACAAGGGAACCTCTATACTGTGGTAAAAAGGATCCCTATTATTATTTTTCTGTTTCCTTCTTTTTCATATGAGCAGGAGCAAGGACAAGAACATTCTTGTTGAAGCAGACCCTGAACCTGAAAGGACTCTGAAGAGGAAACTAAGAGAAGCTAAAATACAACAATCCAAAGATAACCTTACAGAAATTTTCGAACAGGAAGAGGAGATGGCAGCCGAAAATAATAATAATGCAAGGAGGATGCTTGGTGACTTTACTGCACCTAATTCCAATTTACATGGAAGAAGCATCTCCATCCCTACCATTGGAGCAAACAATTTTGAGCTTAAACCTCAATTAGTTTCTCTGATGCAACAAAACTGCAAGTTTCATGGACTTCCATCTGAAGATCCCTTTCAGTTCTTAATTGAATTCTTGCAGATATGTGACACTGTTAAGACTAATGGAGTAGATCCTGAAGTCTACAGGCTCATGCTTTTCCCATTTGCTGTAAGAGATAGAGCTAGAATATGGTTGGACTCTCAACCTAAGGATAGCCTGAACTCTTGGGATAAGCTGGTCAAGGCTTTCTTAGCCAAGTTCTTTCCTTCTCAAAAGCTGAGTAAGCTTAGAGTGGATGTTCAAACCTTCAGACAAAAAGAAGGTGAATCCCTCTATGAAGCTTGGGAGAGATACAAGGAACTGACCAAAAAGTGTCCTTCTGACATGCTTTCAAAATGGACCATCCTGGATATATTCTATGATGGTCTGTCTGAATTAGCTAAGATGTCATTGGATACTTCTGCAGGTGGATCCATTCACCTAAAGAAAACGCCTGCAGAAGCTCAAAAACTCATTGACATGGTTGCTAATAACCAGTTCATGTACACTTCTGAGAGGAATCCTATGAGTAATGGGACGCCTCAGAAGAAGGGAGTTCTTTTAATTGATACTCTGAATGCCATATTGGCCCAGAATAAAATATTGACTCAGCAAGTCAATATGATTTTTCAGAGTCTGAATGGAATGCAAGCTGCATCCAACAGTACTCAAGAGGCATCTTCTGAAGAAGAGGCTTATGATCCTGAGAACCCTGCAATAGCAGAGGTAAATTACATGGGTGAACCTTATGGAAACACCTATAATTCATCATGGAGATTTCATCCAAATTTCTCATGGAAGGATCAACAAAAGCCTCAACAAGGCTTTAATAATGGTAGAAGAAACAGGTTTAGCAATAGCAAGCCTTTTCCATCATCCACTTAGCAACAGACAGAGAACTCTGAACAAAATACCTCTAATTTAGCAAATTTAGTCTCTTATCTATCTAAAGCCACTGTGAGTTTCATGAATGAAACAAGGTCATCCATTAGAAATTTGGAGGCACAAGTGGGCCAGCTGAGTAAAAGGATCACTGAAATCCCTCCTAGTGCTCTCCCAAGCAATACAGAAGAAAATCCAAAAGGAGAGTGCAAGGCCATTGATATAACCATCATGGTCGAATCCAAGGAGGAAGGGGAGGACGTGAATCCCAAGGAGGAAGACCTCCTGGGACGTCCAGTGATCAATAAGGAGTTCCCCTCTGAGGAACCAAAGGAATCTGAGACTCATCTAGAGACCATAGAGATTCCAATGAACCTCCTTATGCCATTCATGAGCTCTGATGTGTATTCCTCTTCTGAAGAGAATAAGGATGTTACTGAAGAGCAAGTTGCCAAGTTCCTTGGTGCAATCATGAAGCTGAATGCCAATTTATTTGGTAAAGAGACTTGGGGAGATGAACCTCCCCTGTTCACCAATGAACTAAATGCATTGGATCAACTGAGACTGTCTCAGATGAAACAGGATCCTGAAAAGTTCCTAATACCTTGTAACATAGGCACCATGACCTTTGAGAAGGCTCTATGTGACCTTGGATCAGGGATAAACCTCATGCCATTCTCTATAATGGAGAAACTGGGAATCTTTGAGGTGCAAGCTGCTAGAATCTCATTAGAGATGGCAGACAATTCAAGAAAAGAGGCTTATGGACAGGTAGAGGACGTGTTAGTAAAGGTTGAAGGCCTTTACATCCCTGCTGATTTCATAATCCTAGATACTGGGAAGGATGAGGATGAATCCATCATCCTTGGAAGACCCTTCCCAGCCACAGCAAGAGTTGTGATTGATGTTGACAGAGGTGAATTAGTCCTTCAATTAAATGAGGACTCCCTTGTGTTTACAACTCAAAGTTATCCTTCTGTAAACATGGAAAAGAGGCACAGTAAGCTTCTCCCACTGCAGAGTCAACCAGAGCCCCCACAGTCAAACTCTAAGTTTGGTGTTGAACTCCCATATCCAAACTCTAAGTTTGGTGTTGGGAAGTCTCAACAATGCTCTGAACATCTGTGAGGCTCCATGAGAGCCCACTGTCAAGCTATTGACATTAAAGAAGCGCTTGTTGGGAGGCAACCTAATTTTTATTTAATTATATTTTTTATTAGTTATATGTCTTCATAGGTTCATGATCATGTGGAGTCACAAAAACAACTGAAAAAAATTGAAGAAAAAATAAAAAATAGCATAAAAAAACAGCACACCCTGGATGAGGAGTTCACTGGCGTTCAAACGCCAGTAAAGAGCATCTGGCTGGCATTCAACGCCAGAACAGAGCATAGATCTGGCGCTGAACGCCAGAAACAAGCATAGAACTGGCGTTCAACAACAGAAACATGCTGCATCTGGGCGTTGAACGCCCAGAACACGCATCAGTTCGGCGTTTAAACGCCAGAATTGCATGCAAAGGCACTTTACATGCCTAATTGGTGCAGGGATGTAAATTCTTGACACCTCAAGATCTGTGGACCCCACAGGATCCCCACCTTCCCTCCTCATAATCCTAGTTTTTTTTCCACATCTTCTTCTTCATCTATTCTTTCGTCTTTTGCTCGAGGGCGAGCAACATTCTAAGTTTGGTGTGGTAAAAGCATAATCCTTTTTTTGTTTTTCCATAACCATTGATGGCATCTAAGGCCAGAGAAACCTTTAGAAAGAGGAAAGGGAAGACAAAAGCTTCCATCAAGGGTCTATAGCTCAATGGTAGAACATTTGACTGCAAATCAAGAGATCCCTGAGATACCTTAGGGGATATATTTTCCCCCACACAATTATTGGGAGCAACTAAGGGTGGAACATCAAGAGCACTCCATCATCCTCCATGAAATTAGAGAAGATCAAAAAGCTATGAGGGAGGAGCAACAAAGACAAGAAAGAGACATAGAAGAGCTCAAGGACATCATTGGTTCCTCAAGAAGGAAACGCCACCATCACTAAGGTGGACTCATTCCTTGTTCTTAAATTTTCTGTTTTTTGTTTTCTTATGTTAAATGTTTATCTATGTTTGTGTCTTTATTACATGATCATTAGTGTCTAAGTGTCTATGCCTTAAAGTAGTGAATATGAATCCATCACCTCTCTTAAATGGAAAAATGTTTTAATTACAAAAGAACAAGAAGTACATGAGTTTCGAATTTATCCTTGAACTTAGTTTAATTTTATTGATGTGCTGACAATACTTTTTGTTTTCTGAATGAATGCTTGAACAGTGCATATGTCTTTTGAAGTTGTTGTTTAAGAATGTTAAATATGTTGGCTCTTGAAAGAATGATGACAAGGAGACATGTTATTTGATAATCTGAAAAATCATAAAAATGATTCTTGAAGCAAGAAAAAGCAGTGAATACAAAGCTTGCAAAAAAAATAGCAAAAAAAAATAGAAAAAGAAAAAGCAAGCAGAAAAAGCCAAAAGCTCTTAAAACCAAAAGGCAAGAGCAAAAAGCCAATAGCCCTTAAAACCAAAAGGCAAGGGTAATAAAAAGGATCCCAAGGCTTTGAGCATCAGTGGATAGGAGGGCCTAAAGGAATAAAATCCTGGCCTAAGTGGCTAAACCAAGCTGTCCCTAACCATGTGCTTGTGGCGTGAAGGTGTCAAGTGAAAACTTGAGACTAAGCGGTTAAAGTCAAGGTCCAAAGCAAAAGAAGAGTGTGCTTAAGAACCCTGGACACCTCTAATTGGGGACTTTAGCAAAGCTGAGTCACAATCTGAAAAGGTTCACCCAATTATGTGTTTGTGGCATTTATGTATCCGGTGGTAATACTGGAAAACAAAGTGCTTAGGGCCACGGCTAAGACTCATAAAGTAGCTGTGTTCAAGAATCAACATACTGAACTAGGAGAATCAATAACACTATCTAAACTCTGAGTTCCTATAGATGCCAATCATTCTGGACTTCAACGGATAAAGTGAGATGCCAAAACTATTCAAGAGGCAAAAAGCTATAAGTCCCGCTCATCTGATTGGAGCTATGTTTCATTGATAGTTTGGAATTTATAGTATATTCTCTTCTTTTTATCCTATTTGATTTTCAATTGCTTGGGGACAAGCAACAATTTAAGTTTGGTGTTGTGATGAGCAGATAATTTATACGCTTTTTGGCATTGTTTTTAGTATGTTTTTAGTAGAATCTAGTTACTTTTAGGGATGTTTTCATTAGTTTTTATGTTAAATTCACATTTCTGGACTTTACTATGAGTTTGTGTGTTTTTCTGTGATTTCAGGTATTTTCTTACTGAAATTGAGGGACTTGAGCAAAAATCAGATTTAGAAGAAGGACTGCTGATGCTGTTGGATTCTGACCTCCATGCACTCAAAGTGGATTTTCTGGAGCTACAGAACTCAAAATGGCGTGCTTCCAATTGCGTTGGAAAGTAGAGATCGAGGGCTTTCCAGCAATATAGAATAGTCTATACTTTGGCCGAGTTTAGATGATGCAAAAGGGTTTTAAATGCTAGTTCTATGCTGCAGTCTGGAGTTAAACGCCAGAAACACGTCACGAACCAGAGTTGAACGCTAGAAACACGTTACAAACTGGCGTTCAACTCCAAGAATTACCTCTGCACGTGTAAACTTCAAGCTCAGCCCAAGCACACACCAAGTGGGTCCCAGAAGTGAATTTATGCATCAATTACTTACTTCTGTAAACCCTAGTAACTAGTTTAGTATAAATAGGACTTTTTACTATTATATTTTCATCTTTTGATCATTTTTAGATCTCTGAACCTCCATGGGAGGCTGGCCATTTGGCCATGCTTACCCTATATTCACTTATGTATTTTTCAACGGTAGAGTTTCTACACTCCATAGATTAAGGTGTGGAGCTCTGCTGTTCCTCATGATTTAATGCAAAGTACTACTGTTTTCTATTCACTTCAACTTATTCCACTTCTAAGATATTCATTTACACTTCAACATGAATGTGATGAACATGACAATCATCATCATTCCCTATGAACGCGTGCTTGACAACCACTTCCGTTCTACCTTCGATTAAATGGATATCTCTTGGATATCTAATACAGGGGACCGAGTCCGAGTTATTAAGTATCTTCGTGGTATAAGTTAGAACTCATGGATGGCCATTCCTGAGATCCGGAAAGTCTAAACCTTGTCTGTGGTATTCTGGGTAGGATCTGGGAAGGGATGGCTGTGACGAGCTTCAAACTCGCGAGTGCTGGGCGTAGTGACAGACGCGAAAGGATATTAAATCCTATTCCAGTATGATCGAGAACCTCCAGATGATTAGCCATGCAGTGATAGCGCATTAGACCATTTTCACAAGAGAGGATGGGATGTAGCCATTGACAACGGTGATGCCCTACATACAGCTTGCCATGGAAAGGAGTAGGAAGGATTGGATGAAGACAGCAGGAAAGCAGAGGATCAGAGGAACGAAAGCATCTCTATACGCTTATCTGAAATTCTCACCAATGATTTATATAAGTATTTCTATCTTTATTTTATGTTTATTTATTATTATTATTCGAAAACTCCATAACCATTTGATATCCACCTGACTGAGATTTACAAGGTGACCATAGCTTGCTTCAAGCCGACAATCTCCGTGGGATCGACCCTTACTCACGTAAGGTTTTATTACTTGGACGACCCAGTGCACTTGCTGGTTAGTTGTATCGAAGTTGTGACAAATTATGAATTAAGATTAGAGCACCAAATTTTTGGATCCATTACTAGGGATCACAATTTCGTGCACCAGAGCTCTTTGTAGAGTTCAGAGTAGGAGAGAGTTGTGTAGTGGTTGGAAATATCACTCTAAGTTCATGATGGTTGCATGCTCTAAGTTGAATAATAATGGTTGGTGTAGAACCAAATTGCAAGGGTTTAGGGAAATGTTTGGATGCTCAATTGAGAATTCACAAGTCTTGTCACCCAAATTTAGCTATGGTAGTCAACGGAAAGATGGGTGCAAGAACAAGGTTTAGGACCCCAGAATTCATGTCAACAATCAAAACTCTTGGGGGCTTGTCATCTACATAAGCTTACTTGAAGGCCTTGTGCGCCTAATTTGGGATCCCGGTGGACATTGGAGATGCAAACAATGGTGGGAATTCAAGGATGAATTCAAGCATAAACCACCCTAGCAAGGACCCCCACAAAATGTCCAACTTAAGGACTTAAACTAAAAGTGCTAGGTGGGAGACACCCCACCATGGTAAACTATTTCCACTCTCTTTTAAATTTGGTTAATAAGTGATTTGAGTTGCCATTGTAGGTAGTTTTTGTTATTTTCTATACTCTTATGCATTTTGCTTTTATTGATTGGTTGTTTCTTAGTTTGTTTTGATTAGTTTAGTTGTTGTTAAATTGCATTTTGCTTGAGGTGTAAGTTTTGTTTGTTTTGTATTTGAAAATTTTTCAAAAACCACAAAGATTTGTTGTTAAATTTGATTTGTGATTGTTTTAGAATGCTTATAGATTAGGAGGGTGCCCTGTTTTTGAAAAAAAAAAAAGGGCATCCGCGCGCGAGCGTGCTGTGCGCGCGCGCGTCGGTGGTGCATTTCACACTCCTGGTACAAAAACCAGAGAGTTGTGTCAATGTTGTGCCTACTCTGTACCCGCGACCTACCGCGCAAGCGTACGTGACGTGTCCGCGTCGTTTGCCAACTTCATCAAGCACGCGTATGCGTACTGTGCGCGTCCGCGTCATTTGTTCCTTCTACCAACTTGCACATCGGCGCGTAAGCGTGCATTACGCGTCCGCGCCGGTAAAAAAAATAAAAAAAAAAGAGTTTTTTTTTTCTCCTCTGCCATTTTCTTTTGTTTATCTCATTTGTATACTTCTATTCTTTACATTTCAATTTTGTTTCTATAGCCTGTTTTCAATTTTTTTTCTAAGTCTCTTCTTTCAATAATGGTGTTGCATTTTCTTACTCAATTGTTGAGAATTTCTCGATTAATCTTGGTGCTTCTTGACTTGTTTGATATTGTTGGGTGACGAAACTTTTAAATCAATGCTTAATCTTGTATGACTCTTATATTCTTTGTGCATTGATATGAACTTGCAAGCCTTTCATGACCCACTCTTTCTAGTTGAACTTGATGTTTTTTAGTGCTCTTCATGCCTTGACTTTACTCTTGCATCAAGTATTAGTTGATATGCCCTTTGCCTATATTTCTTTCTCACTCACATGCGTAGCTAACATGTAGTGAGGACCCTATTCTTATTTGGCATTAGCCCCCGCCTATGTTCTAATTGCTTTCATATCTTTGTTGTAGGCTTAATTTTCTTTCTTTTTCTCTCCTTTGAGGTTGGCCACCAAGAAGGAAAGGAATGGAAAAGCTTCTAATGGGGCAACAAACAAGTTCATCCGTACAACCTTTTGAAGGAACTCATCAATTGTAGCAACCCGTCCTCCTTGCTCTTCTTTGCATGCACCGAGGACGGTGCGAATTTCTAAGTGTGGGGAGCTCGTCCGACCGACCTCCATGGGTAGCAACCTTTTCAACACCAATTTTTAATTTTTGTCTTTGTTAGATTAGTTGTTGCATTGCATGATAGATTGCATGTTAGTTAGAATTTGTACATATTTTTACCACTTTCTTTTTATGTTAGGACTACTTGGTTAGGGTGATGATTTCTTTTCCAAGAAACTGGTTTTAAGGCACCCTACCAATTTGAAAAAAAAAACTTGCTTGAAGAATTTATTTTGGAACATGGTTTTTGAGCTAAGAACACAAGCATGTGAGTTTTGAGCCCAATTGCGTGGTTACATCTTATAACCACTTATTTTCATTCTTGTGTGCATTATTCTTTTTCCATGATTCTAATCTTTGATTTGTTTGATTCTATATGTCCATTATTCTATGTATACATGCATTTATATGATTGAGGCCATCATTTTATTTAGCTCACTTACCCAAATAGCCTACCTTTCATCAACCGTTGTTAGCCAAATTCGAGCCTATTTAATCCCTTTTGTTCTTAATATTAGCACATCACTACCCTTAAGTGAAAAACAATAAATATCCTTGATTTGGATCTTTGATTAGCTTAGGCTAGTAAGGGTGTGTATCATTTGGGTATATGGGAAACTTGGGACATTGGTTGAGGTAAAAGTGTAATTTTTATTTTTGTTAAAAATATTAGAAATTGGGTACATATTCATGCACCATATGTAAAACCATATGCATTGATATGTTTGTATATACTTTAGAAAAAAAATTGATAAAGAAAAGGAAAAAGAACACACACACACACACACACACATATATATATATATATATATATATATATAGAAAAAAAAGAGAAAAAGAAATAAAAAGGGGACAAAAATACCCCAAAGTAAAGTTCAATAAAAATCAATGCATATGGAATGTGAATTAAAGAGAATGCATGAGTATGTGAAAAGTGAAACTCATGGGTAGCTAGGTAATGTACTATAGTTGTATAGGTAGTTCTATGTGTCTAGTGGGATCCTAGGTTAATCAAGGACTCAAATTTTAAGCTCACTTGACCATATACATCCTTACCTTTACCCTAGCCCCATTACAACCTATGAATAAGTCCTCATGATGAATGTATGCATCCATTGAATAATTGTTGATTTTTAGATGAAAAACAAATCTTAGAAAGCATGAGTAGAAGAGAATTGAGTGAATCGACCCTATACACTAGAGCGACTAGAGCGGATACACTTTCGGTGAGGTTCGATGCTCAATTCCTTGTTCCCGGCTTTCATGAGCTTTCTTCTTGCAAGTCTATTTGAACTTTGTTTTGATATTTGAATTGGTAGGATTCATGAATCATCATATGATCCTAGCCCAACTTGTTCATACATACTCTTGGAGATTGATTTTCTTTTCACCAAGTAGATAGAACCATCTTGTATTTAGTGCATTCATTTAAATAGGTTGCATATAGTTTCTGTGCATTGAATAAATGTTCATACCCCTTTTCTTATCCTTCTTTATTCTTAGCATGAGGACATGCTTGGTTTAAGTGTGGGGAGATTTGATAAACCCCAATTTTTTGGTTTATCTTGTTCTTAATTTGGGGGATTTTATCACCATTTCTCACATTTATTCAATGAAAAAGCATGGTTTTGCGATTCTCGCTGAATTTGTGCTTAAGTGTGAAAACATGCTTTTTAGGCCTTAAAATAGCTAAATTTAACTCACTTTAATTCCATTCGATGCCTTGATATGTTTGTTGAGTGATTTAAGGTTCATAAGGCAAGTATTGGATGGATGAAGTGAGGAAAAAAGCATGCAAAGTGGGAGAACTCATGAAGAAATGAAGGAACCGTAAAGCTATCAAGCCTGACCTCTTTACACTCAATCGATCATAAATTGAGCTAAAGAGGTCCAAATGAAGCGGTTTCAGCTGCGTTGGAAAGCTAACATCCGGGGCTTCAAAATGATATAAAATTTTCCATAGTTGCCTGATGTATAGGGGCGTGCACATGCACTGTACGCGTGCACGCCGAGGGAACACGTGGTTCACTAAAGTGAAATCGTGGCCAGCGATTTGCAACTCATTTTGGGCCCAATCCAACTCATTTCTGATGCTATTTCATGCTAAATTAAAGCTTGGGTAAGGGAGGAGCAATTGTTTGGTAGTATAGCATCATGTAGGTTAGTTTCTAGAGAGAGAAGCTCCCTCTTCTCTCTAGAATTAGGGTTCTTAGGATATTTCCATCTTAGATTTAGGTCAATTCTCATGTTCTCAATCTTGTTTCTTCTACAATTTTATGTTTCTACTACTCTATTCTTCTTAGTTCTCTTGTCAATTTTACTTTTATGTCTCTTTTATGTTTATGAATGCTCATGTTGGATTTTGTTTACATTGAATGAAATTTAATGTTTGATGTTCTTTTTATTGATGATTTGAGTTGTTGATTTACTTTTCTAGAAATTGGTAGTTGGTAGATTTATTATTCTTGCATTGTTACTATGCTTTCCTTTCATGCCTTCCAAGTGTTTGATAAAATGCTTGGTTGGACTTTAGAGTAGATTTTGAGCATTCTTGGCTTGGGAAGAGTAATTGGGCAATCTTGAGTCATAAATACCCAATTTACATTGGTAATCTAGAGTTGTTAGTTAATATCATTTTTAATGACGCTAATCTCTTGTTAATTCAATTAGTGAGTTGATTAGGATTTTTTATTTGAGATTAACTAGTCTTGTTTGACTTTCTCTAATGGAAGATAACTTACACCTTCTTCCAACATTGGGAATGACGAAATAAGATAAATTCTTGTTAATTATTGTTATGATTAGTGACTAGGATGGAAAGCCTATGATCTCAATCCTTACCATAAATGTCTCTCTTTATTAATTGCATTCTTTAATTGCTCTTTTTACTTTTCTTGTCATTTATTTTATTGCCCCTCCTATCAACCAAACCCCTTTTTTTCCTTCATAGTCAATAATTGAGCACCTCATTACAATTCCTTGTGAGAGAACCCGGAGTCTAAATACTTCGGTTAATTTTCATTGGAGTTTGTACATGTGACAAAACCAAATTTAATTTTATTTGAGGATTGACTATTGGTTTGGACTATACTAACAACAGAATTATTTTGTAGAATTTCGAACCGGTATAAATCCTCTCAATCAAGGACTTAGGTGCATTGATATCAAGTGTCATTGGTAATTTAGGGTTGTTAGTTGGTTTTATGATCAATTACATCCACTTGACTTAACCCTTCATTGTTAGAGGAAAACTAAGTGGAATTAACTCTTTGTAATTACCATGTTTTGGTCAATGATACAAGATAGAAATCCTTGACTCTTGATCCTTGCCATGAGTGGCCTTTTAGCATTTATATTTTCTTAGTTGTAGCTTTATTTTTTTGTCATTTTACTTTCTTGCCTCTTTATCCGTAAACCCCCTTTATACTCATAACAAATAATATTCACACTTCCCTGCAATTCTTTAAGTGACGATCCGAGGTTTAAATACTCTCGATTTTTATTGGTTAGCACTCGTCGCAAAAAAATTAAACTTTGATTGAGGGTAATTGTTGCTTTGGACCTATACTTCGACGAGATTATTTTTGTGAAAATTCTAAACTAACGATTTCCCTCCGTCAGGCTCCATCATCGATAGTGGTGGCAATTGGCGCGACGATGGCTCTGACGGATGCGCAACACCACCTCCTCTCTCTCTCCCTCGCGAGTTCATTCCTCTCTCTCCTGACGCTCTTGACGATGACGGCGACGGTGGTGAGGTCCCAGCTAGCACCGTCTCCTCTTTTCCCATCTCCTTCATTTTCCGATCACAGCTCTCTTCTTCTCTGCGTCTCTTTCACTCTTCCGTGGGTGTGGGTGGCGGCTGGGATAAGGGATTAGGGTTAAGGTTTCTCAATTTGAGAGTCAGAATTTCTGAATTGGGAATTTAAGGTTAGGGTTAGGAATTTTATAAAGGAACATAGATAGAATAGATATTTTGATAAAATTAAAGGGGTAGAATAATCATTTTAAAACGAAATACACTTTATCAAAAATATTTAACACAATTTATCAGCATATTGTTGAGTTCTAATAATTATTTCTAAATTATAAAATCAACAGATTAATTATACTTTATAAAATACAGTTTAAATCCGAAATATGAATTATCTAAATTAAATCATTTAACTCTTCATTGTTTTTTCGTTACCAAAATTTTAATTTCAAATTATATAAAATCACCAATTATAATAAAATTACACAAGAATATTAATTAAGTTAAACTAAAAGTATTTATAAAATTAATTTAATCATTTTTAATAGATTATTTTCTAAAAATAAGAAACTCGATATAAATTATAAATTAAATTATATAATTCTTCCATTACTAAATTTTAATCCCTATCATTCAAAATATTCAATTATAATAAAATTACAAAAGAATCTTGATTGATTTAAAATCAACTTATCTCCTAATCTATTTAATTACTTTTAGTAAAGTAATTTTCTTAAAATAAAATCCTCAACAAATATAATACATCAAAAATAATTTATTATTTAATTTTACAAAAACTCGGGTTGTTACATAAATAGCAGAGAGGACAATGTCTGGATCAACTACCAGATATGTCGGGTTCTGGCAAAGTAACCAACACGTGAGTTCATGGCTAATATGACAGGCATGTATCATATGCATCTATGTGACATTATTTGGGTGTGTATATTGTATTTGGTTTGCCTATGTGAATAATTCTATTTAACTGCTAATTTCTATACTTGATGTAATTGCTCTTGATTGTGTTTGAACTATATTACTTGTGATTGTGAGTGTTAGTTCGGATTATGGTAGTTGGAGTGTGATTTGATTTTGTGTTGGACCAAAGGCTATGATGTGATATTGTTTTGGGCTAGAGGCCGTGATATGATATTGTGTTAGGCTGGAGGCTATGATTTGGTTATATTTGGGTCGGAGACCGTGATTGGATAAATCAGTGGTAAGTTTGATGAAATTACTTCTTTGGTACATGTAGTGAAATGTTACGAGATATTGTGTTTAATTTGAGTTTTTATAAATTCAAATATGAATTTGGATTTTGGGTAATTAACTAGTGGTTTTTGAAAATGTTTGGGTTTTTGGACGATTAACAGTTGGTTTTCAAAAAGATCATAAGACGAGCAATGATCACTGCAATCGAAAAATAGTTTTCTTTTAAATATCCTCTTATGATAATTCTTAAAAGCCCATTACTGAGAACCAGCGAGGATGATGTTCTCACCCTCTACAGATTTCTTTTTTCAGGATGGACGAAGAGTTTAAAGAGTTTCTTTCGAGCATCTGATTGTATTTTATATTATTGTATATACAGTTATATTTTTTCCTCGCCTTTATTATTATATTTGTAAGAGGGATAAGAGTTGTAAGGATATGTATGTATGTATATTTGTAAGTTACTTGTATAAGATGTTTTGCTTGTATATGTATAAATATATGAGGATTGTGATTTTGAATTGAGTTATATATGCATGTTTGATTGAGGTAAAAAGTATTTTCCAATTTTTCAAAGAAAACGACGATACGATTTTGAGTTAAAGGCTCATATCTTATTATTAAAGATATGGGAATCATCGTAACATTCTCACTATCAGGTGGCACAGCTGGAAGCGTGACATTCTGACAGTAAGGGTATTACATTATGGTATCAGTGTAGTCTTTCCTGTAGAGCCTGTGGAATGGACTGACTATACTTCAGTTGCATACTCTGAGTGTCTATCATGTTGTAGGTCTTGTCTTAATGATGAGATTTAGAGCTTTAAGCACATGACTGTCTACTGATTAATTCTATTAGTCTATCATTGCATACTGATAAATCCACATTTGATGGTATTTATTTGCTCTAATTGGGTAGATTTTATCAACTTTTCCTACATTTATTCAATGAAATAGCATGGTTTTGTAAATTCTCCCTAAATTGTTCTTAAAAGTGAAAACATGCCTTTTAGGCCCTTATTGGCTAAATTTTATTCACTTTAATTCCATTTGATGCCTCGATGTATTTGTTGAGTGATTTAAGGTTTTAAAGGCAAATATGGATTGAAGAAGTGAGGAAGCAAAGCATGCAAAATGGGAGAATTCAAGAAATGAAGGATTTGTAAAGCTGTTAATCCTGACCTCTCATTACTAAAGTGATCATAACTCGAGCTACAGTGATCCAAATGAGGCGGTTCTAACGGCATTGGAAAGCTAACATCCGGGGCTTCAAAATGATATGCATATCTCAATAGTGGACATGAGTTTAAGTGTGCGTACGCACACAATGTGTGCAGATGCACGAGTCAAGATTTAGCAAGTGTGCTTACACATACACCTGTGCGTACGCACAAGTGCTGGCACGTGACTTCATTAATTGCAACTCGCTGGCAACGATCTTTGGACCTCCAGAACCCAATCTAACTCATTTCTGAAGATATTTTCAAGTAGAATTCAAGAGAAAACAAGGGGGGAGCAATTAGGTTTAGTTTAGTATCATGTTGTAGGTCATTTTCTAGAGAGAAAAGCTCCCCCTTCTCTCTAGAAATTAGGGTTATTAGTTTAATTTCTCTTTTTAATTCTTATTTTCATCTAGTTTCTTTTATCTTTCTTTGTTCTATTACCTTAATTTTCTTAGTTTATCTTGTTAATTTCTTATTTTGGTTACTTTTTATGTTGGTGAAAACTTGTTGATTTTAATTTTCATTTAATGCAATTTATGTTTTCATGTTATTATTGTTATCTTTAATTGTTGGTTATTAATTTCTTGCATTTGGTAGCTTTAGAATTTATTTTTATTGTAATTTAATATGATTTTATTTTCATGTACACCAAGTGTTTGATAAAACGATTGGCTTAGTTTTAGTGTTGTTTTTCACACTCTTGGCTTGGAATTGAGGATTTTGGTGACCTTAAGTCATTGATGTCCATTCTTGATTGATATATTAGGGTAGTTAGTTGGTTTGGTTTCCACTAACGCTAGTATTTCACTAAGGTAATTAGTGAGTTGGCTAGGACTTGTGGATTGAAATCAATTATGCCTATTTGACTTATCCTCGATGTTAAGATTGACTAAGTAGGATTAACTGTTCATAAACTAGGATAGGTAACCTTAACTCTCACACCTTGCTAAGAGGTTTCTTAGCACTTGAATTTTCCTTTCTTTGATTAATTGCCTTGAGTTTAATTCTTTGCATGCTTATTTAATTTCTTGCTATTTACATTTCTTGCCTCTTGCCATCAAAACCCCTTTACTTCATAGCCAATAATTGAACACTTAATTGCAATTCCTAGGGAGAACGACCCGGGTCTTAAAACTCCCAGTTATTTTGGGTTAATTGTGACATCTTTGAATTAAACTTTGATTGATGGTCAACTGTTGGGTTTGGACTATACTTGCAACAAAGAAATTCTATTTTAAGACAAAATCCCAAACCTACTTTTGGCAATTCATCAAGTTTTTGGCGCCGTTGCCGAGGAATTGCAATTTTGTTATATTATTAGCTATTGTAAATATGTTAATATGTAAATAGCTTGCTTTTTGGTTATCTTTTATTTTTGTTAATGGTTAGGATTGGGATCCTAGAGGACATTGGAAATTCAAGCATTGGTGGGAAAGTCAAGCACAAGCCACCATAGCAAGGGCTCTTCCAATTGTCTAACTTAAAGACAATAAATAAAAGTGCTAGGTGGGAGACACCCCACCATGGTATCATCCTTCTAACTCTTCTCTTCTTTTAGCTTTTGTTTAGGGAATTTTGTTTCTCTTAGTTAGCTTAGTTTAATTGAATTCTAGGCTTAGTTTCGTTGCTTTTTTGTTTTGATCATGTGTTTTTGAGGAATAATATGTTTTGGGGTTGAAAAACTATTTTGGATGTCATGTTTGATGCCCTAGAGGCATTAAAATTTTTGGAAACAACAGAGCATGTGCATGCGCATACATCTATGCGTACGCACACCAATCCCAAATTCTGTATCTTGTGCGCACGCACCAAGCTGTGCGTATGCACACTTGCTTGTATCCCTTCTGTTGGAAGCACTCGCATACCCTTGTGCGTTTGCATACCCCTCTTTTTGCCTCTTGTGCATATGCACAGATGTCAATTTGGTCATTAATTTTGCCGTTTCATATTCCAAAAAAAACCTTAGTGTGCGTACGCAAACATGTGTGCGTACGCACACATGTGTGCGTAAGCACAAATCAATTTTCACCCTCTGCCGGGAGCGCTCGCACACCTTTGTGCGTGCGTATCCCATCCTTTTTCCTTTCTTGTGCGTACGCACACACGCACACATGATCCTTTTTCAGCAAAAAAAAAATTGCCTTTTGTGCGTACGCACACCTCATACCACGCCCCTGCCCAAAGCGTTCACACACATAAGTGCATATGCACATTTTTTCAAAACTTGCCCATCACGCGTACGCGTGACCCACGTGTATGCCTTGCCTTCCATTTTCTCCCTCTCACGTGTACGCCTGCCAGACGCGTACACGTGACCCCTCCCCTGTTTTACATACTCTTCTTTTCTCCTCTTCTTTCTATTTCTTCTCTTCTTTTCTCTTTCCCTGTCTTCTTTCCCTCCTCCAACCACCATCCACCACTATCATTCACCACCTACCATACTCTCCTTTAGTTAGTTAGTTATTTAGTTAGTTAGTTAGTTTAATTTTCTATTTCGGTGGTAAGTGTTGGATTATTACTCTTGTTTGCTGTTAATTGTTGTTGATTACTGATTAGATGCTATTTTAGCATCATTGTTATAAATATTTATTGTTGGAATTCTTTGTTGAGGTTATAAATTATTGTCTGGTATTGAGTTCTTCATGTTTAATTTTGTGCATACCAAGTACTCATAAAATTGCCTTTGAGAATGCTTTTTGGATTTCTAAATTGCATGTTTTGGCCACCATGTGATTTGATTTCGTTATCTATCATTAGGAAATTTATTTTTAGTTGATGCATTTTTGTTAGGCGATGCTTGCTATGATTGATTTTAATTTAAGTCACCTAGTTGATGCATTGAAATTAAGGAATTGTGAAATTGGATTGTAAGCTCACTTAGTGACCTTTTTTGAGCTTGTGATGCTTTGTGGACTATGCTTGCCGTGTTTTCCACTTCATGTCATTTAGATGTTGCAAGCAAACTTTCTTCTATCATCCTTTTACAATTGCTTGATTGTTGCTTGAATGCTTTCATGCTCCTTAAGTACTTGTTTGTTTATCTTAACCTATAAGTTTATTTTAAGGTATCTCAAGCACACTAGAATGAGTGAAGTGCATGCTTCTTTTGTGTAATTGTGACATAGCTTTTTATGCTAGTGTGTGTGTTCTAAACTGCGTGCAACTTAGAATACACACACTTCTTTTCATCAATGCCACAAACTAACACACTCACTCATTTTAGTGATTCATCACCTCATTCCAACAATCCATGTATTCTTACTTTTGCATTTAATTGTATTGCCATCCTGTTTTCTATTTTTTATAGATGATGCACCATTAGCAACAAGAAAAGCGGGAGAAAGAGCACGCAGCAGCCAGTTGATCCACCAGCTGAAGGTGGCAACTCGTGAAGTCGCTGTACCCCCCTTGCTCACCTTTGAATGCACGGAGGACCGTGCAAACCTTTAAGTGTGGGGATACGGTCGTCACCGATCGGCAATCTTGGGTAAAAAGTTCTAATCCCAAATACTTTCACATTCATTTTTTTGAATTCTTAGTTGCATTTTCTTTCTTAGTTTGTATATATATATTTGCATTTTTTCTAGTTTATTGCATTTCTTTTAATATATACATATATAATAAACTTAGTTAAAATAATAAACTTTTCCAAGAAAAATATTCTTAGTAGGGCATTGATATCCTAATTGATTTGATTTGGTATTTGTTTTATTGAAACTTGCTTGAAATATATTGTGGAGCATGTTTTTGAGCTAAGAACACATAAACATGTGAGTCTTGAGCCTAATTGTGTGGTTACACATATAACCACTATTTCATTCTTGTATGTGTTATTCTCTTTTAATGATTGCAATCTTTAATTTGTTTGATTCTTTATGTCTATTGTTTGATGTATATATGCATTTATATGATTGAGGCCATCATTTCATTTAGCCCACTTACCCAAATAAGCCTACCCTTTTATCTTCCTTTGTTAACTAACTTTGAGCCTATTTTAATCCCCTTTTATTCTTAATTTTAGCACATCACTAGCCCTAAGTGAAAAATAATAAATGTCCTTAATTTGGATCTTTGATTAGCTTAGGCTAGTGAGAGTGTGTATCATCCAAGTGTGGAAAAATTTGGGAGCATTGGTTGATATAAAAGGTGTATTTTTATATTTTTATTGAAGATCTTGGGAATTGAGTACATACTCATGCATTAAATACTTAAATCATATGCATTAATCTCTTGTATTATTTTTATATAAAAAAAAGAAGAAGAAAAAGAAAAAATAAAAGAAAAATAAAAAATAGAAGAAAATAAAAAAGAAAAAGAAATAAAAGAAAGCAATAAAAATGGGACAAATGTTAACCCCAAAGTTTGAGAAATAAAAATGCATATGTGACATGAATTGAAAGAATGCATGCGTGTGTGAAAAAGTGAATAATGGGTAGTTAGGTTTGCATTTAAATTACATAGGTTGTTATGTAGGTTAGGTGAGAGCTTAAGTTAGTCAAAGATTCAAATTTCAAGCTCACTTGACCATATGCATCCTTACCTTTACCTTAGCCCTATTACAACCATGAAAAGTCCTCATGATACTTGTATGCATACATTGAATAATTGTTTATTGTTAGACGAAAAACAAATACTAGCAAGCATGATTAATAGGAGAATTGAGTGAATTAACCCTAAACACTTGAGCGATTAGAGTGTATACACATCCAGTGAGGGGTTCGATTGCTCAATTCTATGTTTCCACCGACTACTATTTCTTATCTTGCAAGTTATAAATTCTTTTCAATAACTTAATTCAATTGTGGATTTGATTTGATTTCTTTAGCCCTTATGTTTATATATGTATTCTTGAAAATTGATTTATTGTGACTAAGTAGTTCTATTCATTTAGATAGATTGCATATAGGTAGTTTCCTTGCTTTGAATAAATGCAATGAGTTTAGCATGAGGACATGCTATTGTTTAAGTGTGGGGATATGATAAATCCATATTTCATGGTATTTATTTGCTCTAATTGGGTGGATTTTATCAACTTTTCCTACATTTATTCAATGAAATAGCAAGGTTTTGTAAATTCTCCATAAACGGTGCTTAAAAGTGAAAACATGCTTTTTAGGCCCTTATTTGCTAAATTTTATTCACTCTAATTTCATTTGATGCCTTGATGTGTTTGTTGAGTGATTTAAGGTTTTAAAGGCAAATATGGATTGAAGTGAGGAAGGAAAGCATGCAAAATAGGAGAATTCAAGAAATGAAAGATTTGTAAAGCTGTCAATCCTGACCTCTCGGTACTAAAGTGATTATATCTTAAGCTGCAAAGGTCTAAATCAGGCGGTTCCAGTGGCATTGGATAGCTAACATCCGGGGCTTCAAAATGCTCTGCATATATCTATACTGGACTTGAGTTTAAGTGTATGAATGGATACAATGTGTGCATACATACGAATCAAGATTTAGCAAGGGTGCGTACGCACACACCGGTGCGTACGCACAAGTCCTGGCATGTGACTTCATCAATTGCAACTCGCTGACAACGATTTTTGGGCCTCCAGAATCCAATCTAACTCATTTCTGAAGCTATTTCAAGTAGAATTCAAGAGGAAACAAGGGGGGAGCAATTAGGTTTAGTTTAGTATCATGTTGTAGGTCATTTTCTAGAGAGAGAAGCTCCCACTTCTCTCTAGAAATTAAGGTTATTAGTTTAATTTCTCTTTAATTTATCTTTTTAATTCTTGTTTTCATCTAGTTTCTTTTATTTTTCTTTGTTCTATTGCCTTAATTTTCTTAGTTTATCTTGTTAATTTCTCATTTTGGTTACTTTTTATGTTGATAAACACTTGTTGATTTTAATTTTTATTTAATGCAATTTATGTTTTCATGTTATTGTTGCTATCTTTAATTGTTGGTTATTAATTTCTTGCGTTTGGTAGCCTTAGAATTTATTTTTATTGTAATGTAATATGATTTTATTTTCATGCATACCAAGTGTTTGATAAAATGCTTGGCTTAGTTTTATTATAGTTTTTCACACTCTTGGCTTGGAATTGAGGACTTTTGGTGACCTTGAGTCATTGATGTCTATTCTTGATTGATATATTAGGGTAGTTAGTTGGTTTGATTTTCACTAACGCTATCTTTCACTAAGGTAATTAGTGAGTTGGCTAGGACTTGTGGATTGAGATCAATTATGCCTATTTGACTTATCCTCGATGTTAGGGTTCACTATGTAGGATTAACTCTCACTCCTTGCCAAGAGGTTTCTTAGCACTTGAATTTTCCTTTCTTTGATTAATTGCCTTGAGTTTAATTCTTTGCATGCTTATTTAATTTGTTGCTATTTACATTTCTTGCCTCTTGCCATCAAAACCCCCTTATTTCATAGCCAATAATTGAACACTTAATTGCAATTTCTAGGGAGAACGACCTAGGACTTAAAACTCCCGGTTATTTTGTGTTAATTGTGACATCTTTGAATTAAACTTTGATTGATGGTCAATTGTTGGGTTTGGACTATACTTGCAATGGAGAAATTCTATTTTGAGACAAAATTCCAAACCTACTTTTGGCAATTCATCACATACATCATGGTATTAAGTTTGGCCAACTTAACACTAATGATGTATGTATATGAGAGTACTAAAATATTTTCATATATGAAATAGGAGTAATAGGTAATGCTTATCACGGGGTTTGGGAAACGCTAGAGGTTGCTTCTCGAGGTTACTCAATTACATATCTTGTTCTTTCATGGTTTACCTTGAAGCCCTTGTTTGAGATTTCTTTCTTGGAAAGTAAACTGGATATTCTCTAACCCTGTTCCTTGTGCATACGCATACTCGTTTGATATTGACTGCATATGTCTGCTTAAATTCCTTGGATCTCTATCTTGTGTTGTTTAAACTTCGTTTCTTGACTCATGTATTCTTTGATGTAACCTTGAAATTGTTTGATTCATCAAAGTGAATCGTTAAAATCTTTGTGAACTTTGTCCTTGTTGCTTGTCCTTTCTCCGAGAACTGGTATCTATTTGAGTAATTTGAGATTTGTTTTGGTGTCACGCACAACCTTTAAGCATAGCAAGCAACGCGTTAGTTCTTCAGTACGCGTTTTGTGGATGTGCAAGGTGAAGCATATAATAAGTGTGCGACGTCACAGGAGGTTGTGGAGTTTGGATTCTCACAAAAGAGTTTGGCGATGTTGGACTTATAACCAATAGTAAGGTATGCAAATTGTATGACGAGGTTGAGAACCCTCGGAGAAGTTGTTCGATGAAGTACAGTTGAGAATAGTGGAGATAAGTTATGTTGAAGTTTAAAAAGTTGAATCTCTGAGTTGGTACGAGAATAGTGTGCGAACGATAATCACATTATTTTAACGCCAACCTGTGTTGTAATCTTTTGCATCAGGACTGTCTTGTAACTTCTGTTTCGCATCATATTTATATCCTTATATCTTTATACCATATGAAAATCCTGGTATTTGAAACTGTATGCATATATGCTGAGATATTTTTGCTTTTTCCTTAAACGTATTCAAAAGTGAAGATAGGAAATCTCTTTCGTCAATTTTCGAGGACGAAAATTTTTATAAGGTGGGTAGAATGTAAGGCCCAGAACTTTCGGAAAATCTTATTATGAGTCAATTTCAATTTATTTATTCATTAAGGACTTTAATTTCAGAAATCATTTTATTAAAGTTAATTAAATCAAGCTTTGATCATTTAAATTAGATTTTTTTATCTAATTTTACAATTATTAGATAATTTTCATATTTAAATTATAGAGATTAGTAATTGTAAAATAATAAGAATTTTATATCATTTGATTTAAATAATTGAAATTTTAGAATTTAATACTTTAACTTTTATGAATAAAGAAAATTATTTATATTATCTCTAATTATTGAATTAGAGTATTTATTTGAAAATGATTTGTAAATTAATAATTAAATAGTATTTTTATAAATATTAGTGTTGGATTAAAATTGGTTTTCAATTACTCTATTACTGTAATTTTATTAAAATGACCAAACTACCCGAATCCTAACCCTAATTCTAACACAACACACTCTACCACTCCCCCACAAACCCTAGCTGTCACCCTCATCACACACACACACACACATGGGGATTTTTCTCCTCATCCATGAAAGGTAAAGAGAACAGATAGGGCAGAGGAGATAGAAGGGAGATCGAGAAGAGAAAGGGAAGAGCGTTGTCGAGCTGTTGTAGGCCGTCATAGCCGATGCTGATGAAGGAAGAGAGGATGGCGCAGCACTGGCGAGGAGCTCCGTCACCGTTGTTGTCGCGGGAGAAGGGAGACACAAGCCAGGGATGCGTCAGAGGGAGAGAGAGAGAGAGGTCGACGGAGGGTGCTGTCTGGTCCACGTTTGCCGCCACACCTTGTCAACGTCGTCAGGGCCTTCCACCGTAGTCTTGGCACCGTTGAGCACAAGGGAGAGAGAACTGCGGGCAAGTGACTGATGGGATATTTTTTGTGGAAAAACGAATTTCTCCAAAACACCCAAAACTAACCGGCAAGTGCATCGGGTCGCATCAAGTAATAATAACTCACGGGAGTGAGGTCGATCCCACAGGGATTGAAGGATTGAGCAATTTTAGCTTAGTGGTTGATTTAGTCAAGCGAATCAAGATTTGGTTGAGAGATTTGTGATTTGCAGAATGTAAATTGCAAAGAAAGTAAAGGTAGTGGGTAAATTGCATGAAAGTAAAGAGAACTGAAATTTAAAGTGCTGAATCTTAAAGAACAAGAAATTAAATGGCAGAAACTTAGAACGCAAGAAATGTAAATTGCAGAATCTTAAATTGCAAGAAATGTAAATGGCTTGAATTGTAAAGGGGATTGGGAATTGGATTTGCAGAAATTAAACAAGAGAAAGTAAAATTCAACAAGCAGAGAAATAGAAGATAACTTGGATTGAATCGGATCTAAAAATAGAAATGTAAATGAGATTTAAAAAGCATTAAACAGAGGATGTAAAATTGGAATTCAGATCTCAGGACCCAAGAGACTAGATAACCAAGTCTAGATCTCAATGCCTTCCTAGATCCAACAAGAACAATTGCAAAGGAAATGTAAATTGCAAAGAAAGTAGATGAAGAAGCAATTAACCGAAACTGAAATTCAATTAAGCAGAGAATTAAACAAGATCCCAAGGTGAGATTGAAACAGAATTCCTTCAATTCTCCAACCCAAGATCCAAGATAAGTGTAATTGAAATTGAAAGCAAGAAAACTAAGAGGAAGGGAATTCAATTCTCCTTCCCCGAGACTTAGAAATTAAAATTCACTCAACACCAAAAGCTCTCCGAAAACTCTCTATGAAAACTAAAAGGAAAAGCTCTACTAAAAACTTAAATCCTATGCTATTTATACACTTTCTTCAAATGGTCTTCAAGCCTTCAATTGGGCCTTTGCTCTTGATGGAATTGGGTTGATAGAGGCCTTGGTTGATTGCTCTTGGAGTTTGGAAAAGAACCGAATTGAACCGGGTTTGGAATCATGAAAGCTTGAGTAAAAGTTTGAGTAAAAGTTTGAAGCAAACTTTTACTCAAACTTTTCACATCAGCCACCCTCTTTTGCTGATATCAACGTTGGGGCAAAAGTTTGGGGTCAAACTTTTGCTCCAACGTTGGCCTCCCCTTGCACACTCATGGCACCAACGTTTGCCAAAAAGTTAGAGGCAAACGTTGGCGCAAACTTTTGCTCTCCAGGGTGTGTTGTTCATGCGCCAACGTTTGCCAAAAAGTTTGAGGCAAACGTTGGCGCAAACTTTTGCTCTCCAGGGTGTTGATTTGTGATGCCAAAAGTTTGCCAAAAAGTTTGAGGCTAACTTTTGCTCCAGCTTTTTGCCCAAAAGTTTGCACAAAAGTTTGAGGCTAACTTTTGCTCCAGCTTTTCGCCCAAAAGTTTGCCCAAAAGTTTGAGGCAAACTTTTGGTCCAGCTTTTGGCTCCCTGGTTCATTTCCACTTATTCCAAAAGTTTGAGCTAAAGTTTGAGGCAAACTTTTGCTCAAACTTTTTGTCCTCTCTTCCTCCTAACCATTCCTTCTTGCTTCAACCTTTCTCCAAGCTTTCTTCACCTATCATTAATTAACCAAACACATCAAAGCTATGCTCAAAATCATGAGATATTCATTCTTTCATAATATGTGACAATTATAGCATAAAACCTCATGAAATAGCATGAATTCATACATGGTTGATTAAATCAAAGGAAGCATGAAAATCTACCCAATTGGCTTGCTTATGGCTCAAGAAAGTGCATAATTCAATTGAAAACAAAAGAAAAAGGCTAGTGAAACTAGGCTAAGATGACTTGTCATCAGTGACGCGCGAGGAGAGGGAGGACTGCCACCATCGAGCTGTGCAACCCGATGCCGTTGTCGCGTTTGTTGCTACCGATGGGGGAGCCCACCGCTGGAAGTAGACGCCGGGAGAGAAGGTGACGATGGAGAAGGGTGTTGTAGCTGCGGTGGCTGTTGTAACGGATGGAGGTTGCCGCTAAGCTGCCTGCAGCTGTTGGAGCTGCTCCGCCACGTTCTGGTCACCGGATATGGCACAGGTGTTGCCAAAACTACCACCGGAGCTGCCGCTACTTGGCTCACTCGTTTCTTTTTAGTTGCCTTAAGCATTTTCGTTTTGGAAACCCCTTTTAGTCGATGTTCTGTTATCTTATGTTGAGGTTTTGCAGCATTATTTGTCCTAGGATTGAGTTTTAAATATTACATGTTGCGATTAGAGTTGCTGTGATTGCTTTGAAAGTGGTTTGGAGATGAGGTTGCGGCTACCGCCATTGTAGGCCGAGAGAAAATGGAATTTTATCATATTGTTGAGTCGTGATTGAGGTAGGAGTGTTTTCCTTAAACTCATTTTATTGTCAAGAATTCTTATAAGTAGATATTGATGCAAAAATATATTTTTGGTGATTATGTGAGTCTTACGGATTGACTGAGTTATTTTGAAAGAATATGATTGTTTACTTGATTGAATTCTTGATTAATTGAGTTGGTGTTGTGATAGTTAATGAAATCTTGATTTAGAAATTCGATTGGTATATTTATATTGAGAAATGATTTATGTTGAAAATCAAGTTTATTTATATCTATATTGAGGAATGGTTTGGTTTGAAACTGATTGAGAAGGATAAGAATTCCGAATTATGAATTCATTTTGTTGAAGTTGGTTTTAATTGTGATTGATGAGATTGGTTGATTGAATTATGAATTTTGTTGATTCTTTGAGTTGAGTGTTGTTGTTGTGATAATAGTTTATTGGAAGTGATTTGAATGATTGAGAGATGTTTGGTTTGGTTTGGTTGGGACCCATGAACGGTGGCAAAGTCTATATTTTTGAGGAGATGTTGCCAAAATTTTTATAAAAATTAGAGATTTCGTTTGAAGTGTTATTTAGAAAAGTTTGGATTGAAGAATTATATTATTTTGTTTTAACTTATTAAGAAAAGAATTGAGTTATGTTTTGAGTTTTATTTATTGAGAAAAGTATTACGTTTGAGCTTGATTTATTACGAAAAGGATTTCGCTTTGAGTTTGATTTATCAAGAACAGAAGGAATTATGTTTTGGGTTTTGGAATAAAGAATTACCTTTTTGAGGAGTTTTGGTGGATTTACAACATTTGAATTTGATTAGTGAAGAAAGATTATTTTTGGGCCTCTTGAAGAATGATTGAACTTGGGAATGAAGTTGAACGTAAGATTTATGAAATTATTTCAAATATGAGAGTTATGCTTTTGAGAATTTCAAACGGAATTGAATGATGGATTATCGAGGTTAATTTGAGACTTTTAATTTGGTGAAAATGAGTTTAGAAAGAGATACAGGCTTTTCTGCCTACGAGGTGTATAGGACACTCGCCCTGCGAGGCGAATAATGAGTTTAGGAAAAGATACAGGCTTTTATGTCTTCAAGGTGTACAGGACACTTACCCTGCAAGAAATACAGGCTATTCTGTCTGTGAGATGAGGAAAGTAATGGTGAAACTGTGAATGGTTGTACGATGATACGATAGGGTACTAACCCTGCAAGAGATACATGCTTTTATGTCTGCGAGGTGTGCAGGACACTCAACCCTGTGAGGTTTCCTCTTTATGCGAGTTGTACAGGACACTCACCCTATGAGATATACAGAGTATTAAATTTGAGAAGTGTACAGGGCACTCACCTTGCGAGGCTATACTATTTATATAGCGAGTAAACAGCAGAGAGGACAACGTCTAGGTTAGCTATCGGATGTGTCGGGTTCTGGCAAAGTAACCGACACATGAGCTCATGGACAGTAGGACACGCATGCATCATATGCATCTATGTGACATTATTTGGGTGTGTATATTGTATTTGGTTTGCCTATATGAATAATTTTGTTTAACTAACTAATTGCTATACTTGATGCAAGTGCTCTTGATTATGTTTGAACTGCATTACTTGTGATTGTGACTGTTGGTTCGGATTATGGTGGTTAGAGTGTAATTTGATTTTGTGTTGAACCAAAGTTCGTGATATGATATTGTTTTGGGCCGGAGGACGTGATGTGATATTGTTTTGGGCCGGAGGCCATGATGTGATATTGTGTTGGGCCGGAGGCCGTAATTTGGTTATATTTGGGTCGGAGGCCGTGATTGGATGAATCAGTGGTAAGTTTGATGAAATTACTCCTTTGGTACATGTAGTGAATGGTTTCGAGATATTGTGTTTAATTGGAGTTTTTATAAATTCAAAATATAAATTCGGATTTTGGCTAATTGACTAGTGGTTTTCGAAAAGGTTTGGGTTTTTAGATGATTAACAGTTAGTTTTCAAAACGATTCATAAGACAAATGATGGTCACTGCAATCAAAAAAAATTCTTTTAAATATCCTCTTTTGACAATTCTTAAAAACCCCTTACTGAGAACCAGCGAGGACGATGTTCTCACCCCCTACATATTTCGCTTTTCAGGACGGACGAAGAGTTTAAGGAGTTTCTGTCGAGCATCTGATTATATTCTATATTATTATATATACAGTTATAGTTTTCCCTCGCCTTTATTATTATATTTGTAAGAGGGATAGGAGTTGTAAGGATATGTATGTATGTATGTATATTTGTAAGTTACTTGTATAAGATGTTTTATATATATATATATGTATAAATATATGAAGATTGTGATTTTGAATTGAGTTATATATGCATGTTTGATTGAGATAAAAAGATTTTTTGGATTTTCAAAGAAAATGACGATACAATTTCAAGTTAAAGGCTCATATCTTATTATTAAAGATATGGGAGTCGTCGTAATATTCTCACTATCAGAGTGGCGCAGCTAGAAGCGTGACATTCTAACAGTAACGGTGTTACAACATCACTAATCATACCCCTCCAAAGATTGTTGACTTTTAGGAATAGGATTGAAGGGAGCTTGATCTTCTATCAAAGCCTCCACAGTAAGATCCTCTGGAATATAATCTTCTAATACCATCTCAACAATTTCTTATGGATTCAGTTTTTTAAATCTATTTTCCACCACCATGTCATTATATGAACTCCTTGGCATCTTATCTTTCTCTTGGCTATCTTGTTTACCTTCTTGGCTCCCATTAACACATACCTTCTTTTGGGTTGATTCCTCATCCTCCTGAGCAATGCCTTTCATATTCTGTGTAACTATGTTGTCTTTATTCATTTTGATTCTTTTTTGTTCTTCTGTTTACTAGATCTTCTTTCGACGACCATGTGACGATCAAAGTTGTTAAACTCGTGAGTCTAAGTAAACTCGTGGAGCTGACCTAGACTCGACTCGCGAGTTAACTCGTAGACTCGTACGAGTTCACCTGTTATGAAGTTTATATATATCATACATAATGTATATTTATTCAATTCTAACCCTTCAAAATTAATAATAACAATCTTAAAGCACATAATAAATTAAAATAATAGCATACATTATAACAAATACTTTAAAATACACATTCAAATCCTCTATAATTATTTTTATACAAATACAACATAGAACACACAAAATTAAAAATTCTAAATCTGTAATACTAAATCTTTAATTGAACATTGAACAATATCAAAGAATCAAATTAACTCTAATCAAAATAATTAATTACTAATCAGCCATGAATGGATGAACCATCTGGCCATCTAACATAAACGATAAGCAATAAGCTAAAATTAGAAGCAATAAAATTTAAAAAGCAAAAAAAAAATCAAGAAGCAAAGGCTCAAAGAAAGGGCAAAATGCATATAAAAAATAGATGATACAGAAGAAAAGAAGGGACAAAGTCCCAAGAACAGTAGATCGAGGACAAGGGTGCAGCAGGCAGTAGTGGTGAGAATACAGCAGCAGCACGAAACGACAGAGACAAATAGTCATGGATTTCACGACGGTGGAAACCAGAGCAGAGATAGGACTGTAGGAGAAGTCGAACTCGTGAACAGTAATGGCACGATGGAGTTTCGGATAGTGGAGATGTGAAGAAGTACAAAGCAGAGAGCAACATATGTAAAATTTACAAAGACAACGGTGCAAATCAGAGCAGAGGTAGCAGACGCAGGCGAATAATGGCAGTTCGATGGGGAACGGTGACTGAGTAGAACATGGAGAAAGTGAGACTTGAGAGAAACGATGCAGATGAGTGAATTGTGACTGAGTTTTCTTCATTCTTTGGGAGTGTTATCGTAACCCTAATAAAAAAAAGTGTGTTTTTGGTTTCAAAATGACTCTTTTTTGAGCAAAAATAAAGAAAAACACAAACTCGCTAACTCAGCCTTAGACTCATGAGTTTGTCCAAGTTTGACCCAGTCTAGCCGACTCTAGTCGAGTTTACTCAGGATAGAGTCTATACTTGAGTCAACTCGATTCCGTATCTAAACTCGTACGAGTTTACGAGTTAACTTGAGAGTTTGACAACAATGGTGACTGACGAGAGGACTTTTGCCAGTAAAGAAATTTTATAAAAATAATCATGTTGTAAGTATAGTTTCTAAACCAACAGAGAATCCTTTCGTACAAAAACTTTGGTTGTCACAAGTAACAAAACCCAATAAAATTTATAACCGAAATATTTAAACCTCGGGTCGTCTTCTCAAGGAATTGCAGGGAGGTATGATTTCTTATTGGTTATGGAAAAAGGTATATTTTTGGGTTTTTGAAATAGGGAACAAGGAATTTAAATGGCAAGAAAAATAAATTAATAATTATAAAGAAAACTCTTGGCAAGGTATCAGAACCGGAAATCCCATCCTAGTTATCCTTATCAGGTGTGATGAAAATTTTTTATCGCTCCCACTTAGTTAACCCTTACTAAATAAAGGAAAGTCAAGTGGACCAATCAATTTGATCCTCAAATCCTAGTCAACTCCTCTAGAAAGACTAGCTTTAGAGCGATCCAAATCAATCAGCGAGAATTCCAATTTTCAATCAACTGCTGAGTTTAACAACTCAAGTGTTAGCAATTACTTAACCAAAGCCAAAAAGGGAAAAATCTAAATTAAATTGAAAGCATCATAAAATAGAATAAAACAATCATAAATCTGAAATACCTCGAATTATATTAAATAGAATATTCAAATCTAACATGAAAAAGTTCATAAGCCAATTTGGCAACATAAGTAATTAACAATTAAAAGCATTAGAGTAACTAAAAGTAGAAGAGAACATAAAATTAAGGTAAATATTGAACCTGGAATGGAGTAATAACCATAAAGAAAAAGAAATCCTAATTCTAAAACTTAAGAGAGAGGAGAGAACCACTCTCTCTCTAAAACTACATCTAAAACCTAAAATTCTCTATTCTGAATGTTGTATCCATCATTCTTCAATCGTCCCCGTTGATTCCCCCATTCTCTGGCTTATATTCCATGTTTCTGGCTTGGATTTGGGCCGAAAAAGGGTCCAGAAATCGCTGGGGGAAACTTCTGCAATTTTCTACACGCGGCGTCCGTAACGCGTGCACGTGGGTCACGCGTTCGCGTCATTTGGAGTTTTTCCTTGTCACGCGTACGCGTCAGTCACGCGTCCGTGTCGTTTGTGTTCTGCGCCAAGCACGCGTCCGCGTCGTCCACGCGTGCGCGTCGCTGCCTTTTCTTCAAAACTCCATTTTTGTGCTTTCCTTCCATTCTTGTATGTTTCCTTTCTGTCCTCTAAGCCATTTCAGCCCTATAAAGCCTGAAATTACTTAACATACAGATCACGGCATCGAATGGTAATAAAGGATAATTAAATTTAACATTTTTAAAGTATAGGAAACATGTTTTCACATATATCATAAAATAAGGAAGGAATTATAAAACCATGCAAATCTTATGAATAAGCGGGTGAAGAATTGATAAAAACACTTAATTGAGCACAAGATGAATCATAAAATAGGGGTTTATCAACCTCTCCACACTTAAACACTAGCATGTCCTCATGCTAAATCCAAGAAAAAAGAATGAAGGTAGAATGGTGGAATCTTATGCAATGCAATCTATTCTAAATGCAAGCTACCTAAATGAATCATGCAATTCTAATTATTATCCACCTATATATATAGAGCTTACATGTAGTTAAATTGATTCATATTTTCAAGGAATCATATATGTACAACCAAGGCCAAATCATATTAAAACACATTCACAATTGAGTTGAGTTAAAGGAATTCACAAACTTGCAAGACAATTTAATAATTAAACATGGATATATGGAAATGAGCTATTGAACCCTCACTGGATTTGTGTTTACTTTCTAATCACTCAGTGTTTGGGGTTAATCACTCTATTCTTCTTCTAGTCATGCTTTCTAAAACTTTGTTCTTCATCTAACCAATCAACAAATATCTAATGTATACATACAAACATCATGAGGTCTTTTTTAGGGTTGTAATGGGGCTAAGGTAAGGGTGAAGGTATATATATAAGGCTAAGTGAGTTATAAATTGAATCCTTGATTAGTCTAAGATCTCACCTAACATATACATACTCTATAAAAATTTGCTTAGCTTCCCAATTTTCCCACTTTTGTGTCACATACTCATGTACCAATTTATTTTTGATTTTTTATCCCATGTGCATTGATTTTTCTATTAAACTTAACAATGGGGTAATTTTGCCCCCTTATTTATTTATTTAATTAAAAAAAATTTTGAAACATAAACACAATTTATTTCAATGCACATGGTATCTTAATTTAATTTGGTTTCACATGATCATGCTCCCAAATTTCTGATTATTTTATTAATTTAATCCTTTCCCATCAACCCATGTTCCCACGTTTTCCCACACTTAGTGGATACACAATCTCTATCTTAAGCTAACCAAGGATTCAACTTGGGATTTATAATTTGTTTTTCTGCTTAAGGCTAGTGATGTGGTTATAGAACAGAAGGGGATTAAAAGGCTCAAGGGGGTTAACAAGGGTGATATAAAAGGATAGGCTTATTTGGGATAAGTGAGCAAAAACAAGTAATGGCCTCAATCACATGTAAGTATGTAAGTACATTCTATATTGACATATAGACTGAAACAAAGTAAAGATTGCAAGCATAGAAAAGAAGGGCGAAACATACAGGAATGAAAATTATGGTTAAATGTAACCATACAATTAAGCTCAAAAACTCACGAGTTGTGTGTTCTTTGGCTCAAAAATCATATATCAGTTATGTATATCATGCAAGTAGAAATCAAGAGTTTTCATTCAACTAAATGTGAATCTTAGAATGGCTCTTATAAAATTTAGTGTTTTCCTTGAAAGATATTGTCAATTAACCAACAATTATTGCTATATATATATATATATATATATATATATATATATATATATATATATAGTGTGTGTGGATTGTTGTGATTCTGAAAAGCTAAAGTTTCTAGTTTACTCTTTTTATTTTCAATTAAACCAAGTTATTGTATGCTAAAAGGGTTAACTAAACTAATTAATCCATATTTTCTATATCACAACTTAATAAGCTAAAAGTGCAAACTAAACTAAATGTCTAAGATATATACAAACCAAAGTGTGAAATAAAGTAAACAGAAATACAGTAAAAGGAAAATGCACAAGTACTGAAAGACAAATAAGATAAAATAAAATAAAATACAGAAAAAGAAATAAAAATAGGGTAAAGAGAATCTGAAAGTGGTTCACCAAAAATAAAGTTCGCTAGAGATGGCGACCTCCCCACACTTAAATAATAGCATCGTCCTCGATGCTCAATCAAGCTGAGTATGAGGAAGTGGCATCTCCGGAAGGATGTGCGGCTTGTGTCTTGGTGGTGGCCTGAGGGTCTGCAGTCTGTATGAGTGTCGGAGGATCTGCCTGCTGAAGTAGAGGCTCTGTCGGTAGAGGGACCTCTGGATCTGCTGGCTGTATCTGCGAAGGCTCCTCATGCTGGGATTCTGCCTGCTGAGATGTTCCCTGCTAGTGCTCTGCACGTGCCTCTGCCTCATGGACATCCGCCTCCTCCTCAGATGGCTCTGATGGTGTGTCAAGCTCGAAGGGGATGTCAGGGGTGCCGGACCGGATCATTAGCTTCAGATGCTCATAACGCCGCTTGTTGCGGCGCTCCATCCGATCCAGGCGCTCGAAGAGTCGGCGCACTGATAAACCTCGATTTCGTGATTTATCTTGTGCTTATTTTGGGGGATTTTACCACCTTTTTTCACATTTATTCAATGAAATAGCATGGTTTTGTAATTCTCTCTTGAATTTTGCTTAAGTGTAAAAACATGCTTTTTAGGCCCTAAATTGGTAATTTTGATTCATTTTAATTCCATTCGATGCCTTGATGCGTGTGTTAAGTGATTTCAGGTTTATAAGGCAAGTATTGGATGGAAGAAATGAGTAGAAAAAGCATACAAAGGGGGAGAATGCAAGAAGAAACAAAGATTGGGAATGCATCAAAGGACGCGCACGCGCACAAGGCAAGGCGCGCACGCGCAAAAGTGGTCTCGCCTATAGACGCGCACGCGTACATGCCACTTCCGCGCAGATAGAGAATTTACTAATCGACGCGCACACGCCAATACTCTTACATGGCCCACTTATAGGCAAAACGCTGAGGGCAATTTCTGAGCTGCCCAGGCCCAATTCCAACTCGTTTCCAAGTATATTTCATGCAGAATTGAAGTCCAAGCAAGGGGGAGCAATTAGTTTAGCCAACATGAGCCTTTAGTTAGTTTTCTAGAGAGAGAAGCTCCCTCTTCCCTCTAGAATTAGGTTAGGATTAGGTTAGATTGTTTTAGATTCATGTTTAATTACTTGATCTCATCTTGTTTCTTTTATAATTTCTCATTTCTACACCTTGATTCTCTTAATTGTGATGTTAATTTCTCATTATGCTCTCTTTTATGATGACGAACTCATGTTGGATTTGGTTTACATTTAATGAGATTTTGATGTTGATGTTTCTTTAATTGATGAATTGAATTGTGATCTTACTTTTCTTGCACTTAGTAGTTGTTAGATTTTATTATTCTTGCAATTTATGATGTTTACCTTTATTACACTCTATGTGTTTAATGAAATGTTCTCTTTAGTTTTTGAGTAGTTTGTCAACTCTTGGTCTAAGCCAAGGGAATTGGGTAATCTTGAGTCATTGGGTACGATGGAATTGGTGATTTGAGAACCCATAGTGATCATTTTGACACCCATTAACGCTAACCCACTACTGAGTTAATTAGTACGTAGGTTAGGACTTAAGGGTTGATATGATCAAATCTATTTGACGTACTTCAAGCTTAGAGTAAATGTTACGTACTTAAAGCTTTTGGAAAGTCGACTTAATAGGTTGGCCTCTCTTGATTATCAATATTCGGTTTGTTGACAAGGATGGTGATCTCAATTACCCAAGTCTTAGCCAAGAGTTCTTTATCTTGCTTTCCTTACTTGCTTGCTTAATCTATTTTTCTTGCCATATCATGAACCAAAAACCCCCCCCCCCTTTTACCCCTTCATAGCCAATAATTAAGTACTACATTGTTTCCTAGGGAGACGACCTGGAGTCTAAATACTCCGGTTATTTCTTATTAGGGGTTTGTTCTTTGTGACAACCAAATTTAATTTGATTTGAGGATCGACTATCGGTTTAGACTATACTAACAACGGAATTATTTTGTGGAATTCCGAACCGGTATAAAACCTTACCATCAAATTAATGGCGCCGTTGCCGGGGAAATATAATGGTGCTGTGTTATTGGCTATTGTACATATTTTGAATAGCTGAATTTTGGTTTGTTTGCTAGTTTTTGCTAGTTTAAGATTTTATCTTTTTTGTTTCTTATTAATCTTTATTTTTATTTTCTCTTTCGCTATGAATTCTCATCCTTTTGGCTATGAGTGTAGTTCAAACTATGTTGTAGGAAATGGAAGCTCCAATGAAGATATACATCAAGGATTTGGAAATCAAGGATGGCAGGAACCTTAAGCTTATGAACAACCTTCATGGCAACAACCTCCTACAAATTCTTATGGGTATAATCCTGATCCTAATGTGTACCAATCCAATGTGTGTGATGATCCTCATTGTGGTTGTCAACCACAATCATCATATGCATGTGATCCCACTCCTCAATATAGCCATACACCATACTCACAAGCCTCACACCACCATTCAACCCCATATGACCATAATTCATAAACACCATATCAATCACCATATGAACCACATCTAGAACAACCACTATCCCAATACCAATATCCCCAAGAATGAACCACAAATTCCACATACACCACCTCAAGAATTCCACCAATATGAACCATCTTCCAATATTAACAATCTTCCCTCAAACACTGAACCCTATCTCCCACCACCACCTTTCGACGAAGCCTTCATATTAGAACTGAGAGACCTTGAATCTCGTATCTTAAGGCGACAAGAGGAGGATGAAACTCAATTTAAGGAGCTAAGAGCAAGGATAGCTAGCATGGTAGAAGCCGTGAATCACCTAACATCCCACCTAAGCTCATGTACCCTAAGTACTTCCATTGTTGGATGTAGAGAAACTATCAAGGAGCCTAGTGAGGGAGTGAACTTGAAGGTCCATGGTGAGGAAGAAGAGTTGAAGCAAGAAGTGCAACAAGAGGAGAAGGTAGAGATTAGCAAACTAAAGGAAGTAGTGGATGGATGTTTGGGATATGTTGAGCACATAAAGGATGTTAAGGAGGAGAGTAAAGTTGCAGAAGTAAATGGAGAGTTGAAAGAAAATGATCAAGAAGTGGATTCCATCACTAGTGATTTTTTGCCCACATTGACCAATTCCCTTGACAATCTTATCAAGCCTTCTCCCAGTGGACTAGAAAGCAAGGTTGAGAAGGATGTGCAACCTCCAAAACCCATTGTAAGTAAAGATTTTGAAGAAGTGTTCCAAGAAACAAGCCCTCCTATCTATGATGATTCTGCATCAACATATGATCCCTTCGATTTTGAAGAGTCCTTCCCCAAAATGCTTAGACTTGATGATGAGGTAGACTTCACTAGACCTCCGATCTATGATGAGAGTGATGGGGAGGAGATAGAAGAAATTGGTGAGGAAGAATGTGAACTTGAGGAAGCTTGGCAAGAGGAGAAACTTGAAGAACCTTGCCGAGTGGTGGAAACCTCTAGCAGAGGATGGACGGGAGTAGAGCAAGCTTTATCAAGACCTTTGGGAACTCCTTCACCTAGTTCACCATCCAATTCTCCGCTTGAGTGGGTAAAACTTCTAACTCTCAGCTTTATTATCCAACTTGAGTATGGTCTGCTTGAGACGGATGGCCAACTTAGGGCGCTTTGTGGAATTAAGCGAAAAAGGAGGATGTTTAGTGGTTGGCATTGTAAATCTAGATTCATTATGGTTGGAAGCTCAAAATTGAAGAACATGGATTGGTGTAATGCTCAATTAAATGGGTCAAGGAGAGTAGTTTGGTACTTTCATGAGAATTCCACTTTCTCGTCGCCCGGACAAAGTCAAGGCAATCAACTAGAAGATGGGTGCGAAGACAAGATATGGGATCCTGGATTACCCTGTGAGAGTCAATTTTGGGAGCTCATGTCTTAGAGAGGACCTCACTCAAGCTTAGTGAAGATGGTTGAACTTCTGACAACCGATTGAAGGACAAGCACTCTTGGAGGTTCAAGGATGGATACAAGCATAAGCCACCTTGACAAGAAGCCTTCCAATGTCCAACTTAAGGACTTAAACTAAAAGTTCTTGGTGGGAGACACCCCACCATGGTAAACTCTTTCCATTCTCTTGTAGATATAATGAATGAATGAATTGAGTTCCATTGTATATAATTTCTTTACTTCTTGGCATATTTTGTTTGCTTGCTAAGGTGTTTATACATTCTATGCTTTGATTAGGGATGATTCTCTGAATTTGAGTTTTTGTTTGGATTGCAAGTTTCCTCAATTTGTTTGAAAAATCCCCAATATTTCAAAATGTGGTTAATTTTGCATCTTAGCTAGTTTTAAAATTTTAGAGGAGGATGGGAAGATTATGAGCTCACTTTGATGCTCATTAAAAAAAAACTAGCCACGCGCAAGCGCAAAGCGCGCCCGCGCGTCGGCTGTATATTTTTGCTTTCTGGGCCAAGGACCAGAGAGTTGTGCCACTTTTGGGCCAACTCTAGACCTCAACCCATGCAGACGCACGATGTACGCATCCGTGCCACTCCCTGTTTCACTACCCACGCGTTGGCGTACTTCGTGCCTCCGCGCCCATCCCTTGAGATCGAACCATCCACGCAGAAGCGCACAGTGCGCGCGCGCGTCAATGCGTTTTAGCATAACCCAGGCCAAGGGACCCGAGAGTTGTGCCAACTCTGGGCCTCATTTGTGCCTATGGCCCAGCACACCCACGCGAACGTGCAATGTACGCGTCTGCGCTAATTTCTAATTCTCCCATCTACGCATAAGCGCGTATGGCGCTTCCGCGCCAATCCTTAATTACCTCCACCCACGCGAACGCGCACGGTGCGCGCACGCGTGGATTCAAATTTTCACTTACCCCAGGGACGCGAAGCCCTAGCGCATTCGCGCAACTCCTCTTCTCCTCTGCTCTAACGTTCCATTTCTCCCTTTCACCCATAACCACCACCATCCTCTCCATAACCAACCTTCAATATTCCCTTTTATTTACTTTTGCAATTTAATTTATGAATTCTTCTATGTTATAGATTACTCTTTGAATTAATGTTAATTGAGGTATTTCAGTTTATTATTGCTTTCTTTTATTTACATTATGGTTATTCCCATCTGAAGACATTTTTATTCCAGTAGATTTACTTTTCTCCTTTTGGTCTTGGTTAAGAAATCAGTAACTCAGGAGTTATCAAACTCAAACATGATTGATAATTGTTATCTTTGTTAATTAAATTGAACTTCAATAATCTCAATCTTTTCTTAGGAAATAAATAGGGTCCGAAGATTAAACCAATTAATCCCTTGACCTTTCTTTGCCCTAGTAAAGGTTAACAAAGTGGAATTAAGATTCAATTCTCATCATCATTGATAAGGATAACTAGGATAGGACCTCCAATTTCTCATACCTTGCCAAAAGTTTATTTACAGTCATTTATTTATTTTACTTGCCATTTAAATTGCTTGTTCTTCGTTTACTTTATTTGCTAATTCAACTATTCACTCCTCATTCTCAAAACCCCAATTTACAATCTCCATAACCAATAATAAGAACATACTTCCCTGCAGTTCCTTGAGAAGACGACCCGAGGTTTGAATACTTCGGTTATCAATTTATTTAGGGGTTTGTTACTTGTGACAACCAAAACGTTTGTAAGAAAGGTTGATTGCTTGGTTTAGTAACTATACTTGCAATGAGTATTTACCATAACTTCTAAACCATCAATCTTCAGTTCTTCAAAATGGCGCCGTTGCCGGGGAACTGCAATCGTGTGCCTTATTATTGGTTATTATAAATATTTTTCTTTTACTTGTTATTTGTCTTTATTTTCCCCTTTTATTTTTATTAGCCACTATGAATTCTCACCCTTTTCGCTTCGAGTTTGTTTCTAATGTTATTGAAAGGAATGGAAGTTATAACAGGAACATGCATCAAGGTCAGAACAATCAAAGATGGATGGAGCCAAGAGGATCTGATCAACCCTTTAGGCAACAACACCCTCCAATATATCATGGACAAAGACCATTCTACAATGCATACCAAGCAAATAGACGTGGTGGACAACCTTGTAATTACCAACAAGCCCCCACCCTGTGCTTATAGACCTTCCTCTCAACATAACTCCGAACCACCACACTCACAAGCTCCTTTTCACCATTCACCACCGTATGATCCTCATTTACCCCAATTCCAATCAAATTACTCCCAAACGTCACCACTCCCCCATGCACCATATCCAAATCTATCACCCCGAGAATCAGAGGTTCACCTCAAGGAAACAGTGGCTCGACTTCAAACAACCCTTCATCAACTGGAGCAAGCAGTAAGTCAATTATCTTCTAGGCGTTCGAACATTCAAGAACCTCCCACAGCTCCATGTGGACAATCTAACGAAGAGCGCAGCATGAAGGAGATACTAGAAACTTCAGTGGACAAGACAGAGCATGGCTTCGTACTGGAACAAGTAGAAGAAGCTGTCATTGTTAAAGAAGAAGAGTTGGTTGAAGACTTAGGAGCCGCTAAACTTCCAGGGGAATCCAGAGTTGTGGAGCATTCTATCAAGGATGTTACAATTGATGCTAAGGAGGATTGTGCGCAATCTCCAGAGCAAGTCCTTCATGAAGAACTAGACAGAATAACCCAAGAAGCAAGTCTCCTTGATGATGATAATCTCAAGTCAAGTTCTTCTAGTAATGGACTTGCATCCGCAAGTGAATTCTCTGAGATCGAAGGATCTTCCCCAAGTGACTACGAAGATGATACGGAGGTAGATTTCTCTTAACCTCCAGTCTATGACTTAAGTGATGAGGAAGACATAAATGGCTTTGATCAGGACATGGATACATTTGAAGAATCCTGCAAGGAAGTGGAGAAATTCACAGAAGAGCACAAGGGAGTAGAACTCACAGAACCACTGAAACCACCTATCCCAAGCCCATTACCACCCAATACAAGCTTCAAGTGGGTACAATCCTTAACCTTTAACTGTATTTTCCACTTGAATATGGTTTGCTTGAAACAGATGGCCAGCTTAGAGCTCTCTACGGCTTTAAGAGTAAGCAGGACATGGCTCGTACTCAGAGCTGGTGCACAAGGTTCAATAAGGTTCCACGCTTCAACTCGAAGTGTAAGGATTGGTTTCATATTCAATCAAATAGATCTCGGAAAACGTTTGGTCATCTTGGTGGGAATCCAATTTTTAAACCGCCCAAATGGAAAAGTATAGATAAAGATGAAGGCGAATTTAAAAGCAAAGTTTGGGATCCTGGAATCTATTCTGACATTCGTCACCCCGGGAGCCTGACAATCTGTTTGAAGCTGCTCAGAAGCTTCACATGCCTAGTTTGGGACCCAAGAGGCTATTGTCATTCCAAGCATTGGTGGAGATTTATGGATGAATTCAAGCATAAGCCGCCATAACAGGAAGCTCATCCAATGTCCAACTTAAGGACTTTAACTAAAAGTGCTAGGTGGGAGACAACCCACCATGGTATGATCGTTCCTTTTTCAATTTTTTTATTTAGTTTTATTTGTTTTCAAGTCTTATTTCATTTTATTATATTGAACCTGGAGTTTTGCATCGCATTCATATTAATCGTTGCATTCTGCATACTGCATAAAAAAAAAAGGTGTGCGACGCGACCGCATTACTCATGCGATCGCGTCAAGTTGCGAAAAACACTTCCCACGCGACCACGTCATTCATGTGGCCGCGTGATCTGGAGATCGGCGTAAAGATCCAACGTCCAGAAAGTTAGGCTGGAATTGTGTGGCCATTGTGCATTTTGCACAAAATGCCCACGCGATCGCGTCCCTGAAGCGATCGCGTCACTTGCACAACATCAATCCCACGCGATAGCGTGAGCGACGCGATCGCGTCGCATGGATTGCACAACACCCCAAAAAGGAGACAGAGAGTTGCGCTGAAACGACGCTGGATTCGTGCGTTTAGCACAATTTCCAGCGACGCGATCGCATGCCCCAGGCGATCGCGTCATTCACTCTTTTAGCTATACCATGCGATCGCGCCACCCACGCGATCGTGTCAACCACCATTTCAGCCCAGCCACACGACCGTGTGCCCCACACGATCGCGTGGATTCAAATTTATAACCCCCCATCACGCGAACCCTACCATTCGCGCCCCTCCCCCCTCCAAACCCTTCTCCTTCCTCTCTTCTTCTCCGATCACACCACCACCACCCAGCCACCATCACCGAACGACCGCCACCCCGCCGACCACCCAGACACCGCCGCCACCCACCCCCTTCCTTCTCCCCTCCCCCCCTCTTTCTTCTTCTTCCTTCTTCTTCCTCCCTCCACCGCCCCTGCCCTCCTCCGCGATCACCACCACTGTGCCGCCGTCACTGCCCAGCGCCACCCACACCCCCCTTCCTTCCCCTAACCCCCCTTACCCCCATTACCCCCTACCTTTCCCTCCCACCCCCGAACAGCATCCACCCTCCACCGCCACGCCAGACACCACCGCCACCATCCCCAGCCATCTCTCTGCCCCACTCTCCTTATTTGGCCTACGAGGTTCCGACGAACGTCACCCTTTTATCCATTCGTAGTTAATTCATATTTTTCTGTTTATGTTCATCTTTAGGCTAGTTAGATATGCATGTTGTAGTGGATTCTAGGTTGTTAGGTAGCCTAGGATGTGGTTAGTGGATTTAGGTCTGTTTCATTGCGCTGTTCGTGTTTCTTGTTTCATTATTTTCACAATTCTGCTGTTGCTGTGATGTTAGTTTCGTTCATATGCCGTAATTTCTTGTTTCATGCTGCTCTTTACTCTGATTTTTCATGATTCTTATTCCTTATATGTAATTGCAGCTTTATTTTTTATTCATATGAACTATTCTGTTGCTGTTTATTTTCCGGGACAATCCAATTTTAGCCGGAATGCTGCCCAAATTTCTGTAAAATGTTTCCATTCATGTCTTGGTTTTGGCATTTTCAACTGTGCTTTCCTTAGATTTTACCAAACCAATTCATGAATGCCAGGGCACGCATTCTTATTCTCTTTGATTTCCTGGTTCATAAATTGCATTTTTGATGTTTGATTCCAATTTTTGCTATTTCTATATCTATCTGAATCATCATCAACCTGTTTTCCTTGTTTGGTTATGAGTTACCTGTAGCTTCTAATTATGAATGCTTGTTACTTAGAAACTTATCCTTATGCCACTTACCTTACCCCATTTTTCACTAACTCACTAATTTTAACTTCTTGAACTCTTTTTCAATTCTAACCAAACTAACCTTTCAAAACATCTCTTCTGGTTTTTCACTTTCTTTTAACCTTCTAACCATGGCATACTGATAATTTTTTCCTAATTAACATGCCTTCTATTACATTTTGGATTGTGAATTCTTCCTTTCGAACTTTTAACTCCTATACAATCCTTAATGCACATTTACTTAACTCATTTTCCTTATCCTATTGCTCCTTTGCCACTTTGTGTTTTTTTTTTACTATTTGCCTATTTGTTTTCCTATTTTTATTGTATCCTGGTTTTCTATTTTTTAGGATGTCTGCCTCCCAGAGAAAGGGAAAAGCAAAGGCAACTACTGGCAAACGTAAAAGAGGAGAATCCTCCATGTCCATCATGGACATCATGCACGATGACTCCTGGTGGGAGAAAAATTTTACCCCGCAGGAGAAGGCTGACCAGCTACTCCCTGCTAATGATCTAGTAAAGTTTGCAAACCGATACTGTGAGCTGAAGTATCCGGTGTTTGCAACCTCCAGGAACCTATACCTGGAGAGGACTTTGAAGATCCCAGAAGAACTCCAACAATACACCTCTGATCAGATCAAACAAAGAGGCTGGTTCTTTCTGGAGAGAAACCTGACTGAGGTCAATGCATCTTGGGTTAGGAAATTCTACTGCAATTACTTCAAAACTTCCCTAGATGCAGTGAACCTTAGAGGGAAGCAAATTCTGGTAACTGAAGAGGCCATTGAAGATGTTTTGAAACTTCTGCCTAAAACTGATCAGCTGGATGGTTATCAAAGAGCTGAGGAGGATATCCGCTTCATGAAGTTTGATTGGGATGCAGTCAAGGCTCGGATAGCCCTTGACCCAACCGTTCCTTGGATTATGGGTCAAAACACTACCATTCCAAAGGGAATCAAGCGGATTTACTTGAATGATGAGGCTCGGCTATGGCATCAGATACTTAGCAACTTCATTATGCCGAGTACTCACGAGACTGAGATACCAGCCGCTATGATCACCCTCCTATGGTGTGTGATGGAGGGTAAGGACCTGTACCTGCCACGCTTTATCCAGTACTATATGGCCAGGGTCCACGTCCGAGGCACTCTTCCCTTTCCCTATTTGATTACACAGCTAGGCCGTCGAGCTGACGTGCCTTGGGAGGATGCTGATGAAAAGCCACCTGCTGCAGAATGCAAGAAGATTATCCCTCACAGCAGAAACTTTCTGGCTTTAGGCTACAGACCTCCTTTCCTCACTGCTCCTGGTGCCACAGCCACACCATCTGCCGGCCCCTCTTCCTCTACAGCTGCCCCAGCTACCCCTGCCACCACCACTGCACCTCCACCTGCCCCAGAGCCCGTCTATCATCTAGTGCAACGCTTGTTTCGATGGCTTGACCAAATGGAGCGTCGCAACAAGCGACGCTATGAGCACCTGAAGCTGAGGATACGATCTGGCGACATCCCCTCTGAGCCTGACACACCATCCGAGGCATCTGAGGAGGAGGCGGATGCGCCCGAGGCTGCGCCTCATCCACAGCAGGAGACAGAGCAGGCAGGCACCCAGCAAGCAGCACACCAACAGGAGACTCCGCCTCAGATTCAGGCTGTAGACCCCGAGATCCCTATCCAGTCAGCACCTCCTCTGCAGCAGGCAGATCCTCAGACCACCACCACAGAGACTCCAGCTACCCGTCCTTCCAGTGATGACACCACTTCACACCCTACTTGAGTGAGCATCAGGGACGATGCTACATTTTAAGTGTGGGGAGGTCGCCATCTCTGGCGTTCTTTTTTTTTTGGTGAACCACTACATACTCTTTTTATTTATTTTTGCTACTTTTCTGTATTTTTATTTTTATTTTTATTTTTATTTTTATTTTCTCAGTACTTATATATATTGCTATTTTTATGTATTTATTCTATGTTGCACTTTAGTTCATATTTTAGCCATTTAGTTTAGTAGCAATTCTAACTTATTAGTTATAGAAATTGTGGATTAATTAGTATAGTTTACCCTTTTTTTTAGCATAAGATAGCTTAGTTTAAATTGAAAAATATAAAAAGGAAGTAAACTAGGGACTTGAACATAATAGAAACAATCCACACACCTTGTATATATAACATTACATGTTAGTTAGTTAACAACATTTCATCAAGGAGAAACACTAGAACTTTAAAGCCACCTTAAGTTTTACATTGAGAATAATGGGAATTTTTAACTAAACCTGCATGACATACATAACTGATAAATGATTTTTGAGCTAGAGAACACACAGCCTGTGGTTTTGAGCTTAATTGTATGGTTACATTCAAACCATAATATTTTATTCCTGTGTGTTTCGCCCTTCTTTTTTATTCTGATGTTCTTTACTTTGTTTTAATCTATATGTCCGATTATAGAATATAACTACATACCAAAAGAGTGATTGAGGCCATTGTTTGATTTTTAGCTCACTTATCCCAAAATAGCTTACCTTTTACATCACCCTTGTTAGCCCCCTTGAGCCTTTAAATCCCCTTTTATTCTATAAACCACATTACTATCCTTAAGCAGAAAAACAAAATAAAAATCCCAAGTTGAATCCTTGGTTAACTTAAGATAGAAATTGTGTATGGTTTACATGTGGGAAACCTATTGGGAACATGGATGATAAAAACAAAAAGGTAGAAAAGTTGAAAAGATTAAAATAATTCAAATAAAAATTTTGGGAAGCATTCTCATGTGAAATCAAAATAATTGAATTACCATGTGCATTAAAAAAAAAGGTGTTATTTTTCAGTAGTTGAATAAAGGGGACACGAAAGAATTCCCCAAATATGAAATAAAGCAATGCACATGGGATAAAAATAATAAACATTAAGGCATGAGCATGTAACATCAAAAGTGGGAAAATAGGTAAAGAAGCTTTGCTTTAGAAAGTATGTATGTTAAGTGAGATCTTAGACTAATTAAGGATTCACTTATTAGCTCACTTAGCCTTATACATATACCCTTACCTTTACCTTGGCCCCATTACAACCTTAATTCAAGACCTCATGATTTTTGGTATGTCTATATTCTATAATTGTTGATTGGTTAGATGAAGAACAAAGTTATAAAAAGAAAGAATAAAAAGAAGAATAGAGTGATTAACCCAATAAACACTGAGTGATTAGAGAGTAAACACAAAATCCAGTGAGGGTTCAATAGCTCATTAACATATATCTCTGCTTAAATTATTAATTGTCTTGCAAGTTTATAAAATATTTTTTCTCTCCCATCTCAATTGTAAAGGCACTTTATCACTATCTAAGTTTTGGCTATATATATATATATATATGACTCCTTGAGAATGTAAATTAATTCAACTACATGCAAGCTTTATATACAAGTGAATAAAAATTAGAATTGCATGATGCATCTAGGTAGTTGCATTTAGATTAGATTGCATTGCATGGCATTCCACCACTTTAACCTAACATTACTCTTGGATTTAGCATGAGGACATGCTATTGTTTAAGTGTGGGGAGGTTGATAAACCCATATTTTATGATATATTTTGTGCTTAATCTGAGTGATTTATTCAATCCTTCACCCACTTATTCATATTAACTGCATGGTTTTACTTTTCCTTCCTTATTATGTGATGTATGTGAAAAACATGTTTCCTATGCTTAAAAATAATTATTTTGATTACCCTTTATTTCCATTCGATGCCGTGATTCGTGTGTTGAGTAGTTTTAGATCTTCTAAGGCAGGAATGACTTAAAGGATGGAAAGGAAACATACAAAAATGTAAGAAAAGCACAAAACAGAGTTTTTGAAGAAACTGGCAGCCACGCGATCGCATGGGTGACGCGGCCGCATGACTGACGCGACCGCGCGCCTCGAGCGAAACACATATGACGCGGTCGCATGACTGACGCGACTGCGTGACAAGGAAAACTCCGAATGACGCGACCGCGTAACCCACGCAAACGCGTGACAGAGGCCACGCACCAGAAATTGCAGAAAACGCTCAAAGCGAATTCTGAAGCCCTTTTTGGCCCAAATCCAAGTCCAGAAGGCATAGACCAAAGGTTATGAAGTGGGAGAATGCATCCATTCAAAAGGGAGTCTCCACTTTAGTTAGTTTTCATGATTTAGATTTAGTTTAGAGAGAGGTTCTCTCCTCTCTCTCCTCTCTTTAGGATTAGGATTTTATTCGCTTTCAGGATTATTTCTTTATCAGGTTCAATATTTCCTTTTATTTACTTTTGCAATTTAATTTATGAATTCTTCTATGTTACAGATTACTCTTTGAATTAATGTTAATTGAGGTATTTCAGTTTATTATTGCTTTCTTTTATTTACATTATGGTTATTCCCATCTGAAGACATTTTTATTCCAGTAGATTTACTTTTCTCCTTTTGGTCTTGGTTAAGAAATCAGTAACTCAGGATTTATCAAACTCAAACATGATTGATAATTGTTATCTTTGTTAATTAAATTGAACTTCAATAATCCCAATCTTTTCTTAGGAAATAAATAGGATCTGAAGATCAAACCAATTAATCCCTTGACCTTCCTTTGCCCTAGTAAAGGTTAACAAAGTTGAATTAAGATTCAATTCTCATCATCATTGATAAGGATAACTAGGATAGGACCTCCAATTTCTCATACCTTGCAAAAAGTTTATTTACAGTCATTTATTTATTTTACTTGCCATTTAAATTTCTTGTTCTTCGTTTACTTTATTTGCTAATTCAACTATTCACTCCTCATTCTCAAAACCCCAATTTACAATCTCCATAACCAATAATAAGAACATACTTCCCTGCAGTTCCTTGAGAAGACGACCCGTGGTTTGAATACTTCGGTTATCAATTTATTTAGGGGTTTGTTACTTGTGACAACCAAAACGTTTGTAAGAAAGGTTGATTGCTTGGTTTAGTAACTATACTTGCAACGAGTATTTTCCATAACTTCTAAACCATCAATCTTCAGTTCTTCAGAACATAATTTGGTATTTGAACCTTGGAAATAGCCAATTTACTACTGAAATGCTGCCGGATTTTTCCTAACCATGTTCCATGAATTAACAATGCTTTGATTGGTGTAACAAGCTCTAGTTGATGATTTTTGTGTCAATTAGAATTTTGTTACCTAAAGGGTTTTGAAAAATCTTCATGGGCATGTTTACAAGTTTTTGGTTATGATTCCAATATTCTTTACTTGCTTGCAATGCTAATTTGCAATATTCATTGTATGATTAAGTAAATTTTCTGATTAACCATAAACTTAGTTTTCATTTAGAGTTAAGCCCAACTTGCTTGCTTTCACAAGATTGATGACTCTTTCTACCTATGTGGCCACTATGATTCAATTCTTCTATACCCTCTATGCCCTTGGTCACATGGTGCATAAAATTTTCAAATCTCATCTCAATCCTTGTGATTTGCATTCATTGTTGGAGTTGGTGTCAAATATGCTTAAATTACTTGTTTCTCAAGGTTTTGCTCTCACCAACACCAATTCACATAACTCTAGTGATCCTTGCATTGATTGATGGTTTGTTCCATATTAGTTGTTTTCTAGCTATACCATATTTCATCATCAATGACTTGATGCATTTCATGATTGTGAACGTGCTTACATTCCTATTTTTTGCGTTCCTTTTGAATTGAGCCAGTAACCACCATATCACTGATTTTCACACTAATTTCTAACTTTAATCTATTTAACTAACTAACTTCTTTTGGTTTTCAACCTAACTCTCTTGATCATTATTTTGGATATGGTGTTTCCTAGGCCTAGTAAACAAGTAATGTGCAAATGTGGTCTGAATTCTTGGTTTGAAGTATGATTTGAATTCTGAATTCTATTACTTGCATTCCAAGAAATCTCCTTTCTTTGTTCACTTCATGAATATGCTTTGCTTTGAGTGCTTTGTATCTATTTGGTTATTTGCTTATATTATATCATCTCTATTTTTCAGGATGTCGGACAAAGGAAAGGCTATAGCCACTACTTCTAAAAAGAGGAAGCGCTCTAAGACCTCTACCTCCTCTCCCTATGCAAATTATGCTAAGAATCCACTGAATGAGGTGCACAAGGAAAATCAGCTGCTACTATGCACTGACCAAATCAAATTCCCAAACCTCTACTGTGAGCTTTGCTTCTCCGACTTCCGGAAGAAAAATCTGAACATTGAGAAGAAACTGCTCCTTCCCAATGATGTGAGGCGTGCCATTGACACCCGCATTCTGGAGTTAGGATTGGACTTTGTTGACAGAGATTTGGGGAGGGTGAACACTTCATGGGTGAGAGAATTTTATTGCAACTTCTTCCGAGCCAATCTTGATTCAGTGCAGCTGCAGGGTAGAGAGATTATGATCACTGAGGATGCTATTGGGGATGCACAGCTTTGCCACCATCGTCCTGACGAGACCTGCGCCTATAGGCAGGCAGAGGTAGCTCTCCTCTCTATGACTTTTGACTATGAGGCGCTTAAGCGCGTGATTGCCACTCTTGACGCTCCTTGGGTGATGGATTCGAACAACAAGAAGCCCAAAGGGATGCGCTTTGCTTATCTGACAAAGAAGGCCAAGACCTGGAAGCATATCTTCGCCCACTACGTCTTTCCCACCACTCACTTCTCAGAGATTCCGATGGATATGCTGATTCTGATTGGGTGTGTGATGGAAGAGAAGGGGGAAAACCTCCCCCGACTGATCAGGCATAGCATGTGGAGAGCTCATATTCGCGGTTTGCTACCCTTCCCTACACTGGTCACCAGCATGATTGAGCTGGCAGGTGTCCCATGGGAGGATGATGATGTGACACCACCACCCCCAGATGACGATGACAATGAGACTACCATTCCATGGGGTGGGTGGGTGCACGAGAAGCCCCCACCCAAACGCTGTTCCCGAGCCAGAGCATTGGAGGAGGTAGCTCAGCCCTCATCGTCAGCAGCAGCAGCAAGACCCCCCTCTACTTCAGCAGCCGCAGCATCCTTACCACCACCACCACCAGCACCTGAGCCGACTTATCTGTTGGTGCAGCACCTCCTTCGCTTCATGGAGCGCTTCGAGCATCGTGTCATACGACATCTCGATCGCATCGACCAGGTGTTTGTATCACAGGGCATCGACCTACCGCCGCTCCCAGACTATCCCGCTTCCGACGGGCAGGATCAGGAGGAGGAGCCGGCTGAGGAGCTGACTCATCAGGATGCACCTCCAGAGACACAGACCAGCACTGAGGTCCAGTAGCCTCCTGAGGATCCACAGCCAGTCCTAGTCCCACAGCTCGAGCCTGAAGAGCCCGGCGCGATTGTTGACCCCTATCCCGAGCTTCAGCAGTAGCATCGAGGACGATGCTTGATTCTAAAAGTGTGGGGCGGTCACCGTTCGTGACCGGTGTTTACATTTATGTGGTGAATTTTCGGACATCTATTTATGTTCTCTGCTACTTTATTTTATTTTGCACTTTATATTTTAGATCATTTTGGGATGACTGTATATATTTGCTATTGTAGATACTCTTGGTTTGGTGGTTGCATACTTTTAGTATATATATATATATATATATATATATATATATATATATATATATATATATATATATATATATATGTTTTGCATCTTAGTTGTTGATTGTGATTAGAAAAGTATTTTGGATTGATAAATTCTAGTTGACCCTTTTTATATAAGAATTATGTTTTGATTAGAAAAGGGATAAACTAGGGAAAATTTTTTAAAATTTTCTAAATCACAACATTGCATTAGAATAAGCTTAGTCAATATGATGAAAATTTCCAAGAAATTTATTTTTAGGGTACCACCCAATTGGTTGGAAATTTTTTGTTTTTAGAACTTGCTTGGATTATACACTTGTGGATCATGTTTTGAGCAAAGAACACAAGCATGTGAGGTTTGAGCCTAATTGTGTGGTTACATCCTATGACCACTTACTTTCATTCTTGTATGCATTATTCTCTTCCTATGATTGTTATCTTTGATTTGTTTGATTCTTTATGTCCATTATTTTGTGTATACATGCAATTATATGATTGAGGCCATTGTTCAAATAGCTCACTTACCCAAAATAACTTACCTTTTATCTTTCATTGTTAGCCAATTTTGAGCCTATGCTTAACTCATTTGTTCATTATTATAGCACATTAGAAGCTTAAGTGAAAAATAATAAATGTCCCTTGTTTGGGTCTTTGATTAGCTTAGGCTAGTGAGAGTGTTCATTACTTGATTTTGGGAAAGTTGGGTACATTGGTTAGAGATAAAAGCGTATTTATGTTTTTATTGAAAATTTCTCAAGAATTGGGTACATACTCATGTAGTAATCATATGTAAACCATATGCATTGATGTTCCTGTATATATTTTAGTAAAAAAAAATTAAATTTTGCAACAAAAAGGGAACAAAGGGTCCCAAAGTTTAAGGTTTCATAAATTCAATGCATATGTGTGGTAATCAAAAAAGAAATGCATGAGTGTGTGAAAAGTGAAGAATGGATAGCTAGGTTTATTTAGAATTGTTTAGGTTGTCATAGACAAGGTGGAAAGTTTAAGTTAATCAAAGATTCAAATTTCAAGCTCATTTGACCATATGCATCCTACCTTGACCCTAGCCCCATTACAACCTATGGGAAGTCCTCTTGATATTTGTATGCATGCATAAAGTAATTGTTGATTGTTAGATGAAAAACAAATCTTGGAAAGCATGATTAGGGGAGAAATGAGTGAAGCAACCCCATACACTTGAGTGACTAGAGCGGATACACATCCGGTGAGGGTTCGATCGCTCAATTACATGTTTCCATCCATGATCATCTTTTCTTGCAAGTTTGTGAACTCTTTCAATGATTCAATCCAATTGTGGTTTGCTTGATTGCTAATACCTTAGCCCTTGTGCTTGTACGTGTATTCTTGGAGATTGATTTATTTTTTACTAAGCCATTACATCATGAAAATAGATTACATTTCGTTAGTTGCATTGAATAAATGTTAATACCCTTTGCTTCTTCTTGATTTTAGCATGAGGATATGCCTAGTTTAAGTGTGGGGAGATTTGATAAACCCCGATTTCGGGATTTATCTTGTGCTTATTTTGGGGGATTTTACCCCCTTTTTCCACATTTATTCAATGAAATAGCATGGTTTTGTAATTCTCCCTTGAATTTTGCTTAAGTGTAAAAACATACTTTTTAGGCCCTAAATTGGTAATTTTGATTCATTTTAATTCCATTCGATGCCTTGATGCGTGTGTTGAGTGATTTCAGGTTTATAAGGCAAGTATTGGATGGAAGAAATGAGTAGAAAAGCATACAAAGGGGGAGAATGCATGAAGAAACAAAGATTGGGAATGCATCAAAGGACGCGCACGCGTACATGCCGCTTCCGTGCAGATGGAGAATTTACCAATCGACGCACACGCGCACATGGCGCGCACGCGCCAATACTCTTACATGGCCCACTTAAAGCCAAAACGCTGGGGGCAATTTTCTGAGCTGCCCCAGGCCCAATTCCAACTCATTTCCAAGTGTATTTCATGCAGAATTGAAGTCCAAGCAATGGGGGAGCAATTAGTTTAGCCAACATGAGCCTTTAGTTAGTTTTCTAGAGAGAGAAGCTCCCTCTTCTCTCTAGAATTAGGTTAGGATTAGGTTAGATTGTTTTAGATTCATGTTTAATTACTTGATCTCATCTTGTTTCTTTTATAATTTCTCATTTCTATACCTTGATTCTCTTAATTGTGATGTTAATTTCTCATTATGCTCTCTTTTGTGATGACGAACTCATGTTGGATTTAGTTTACATTTAATGAGATTTTGATGTTGATGTTTCTTTAATTGATGAATTGAATTGTGATCTTACTTTTCTTGCACTTAGTATTTGTTAGATTTTATTATTCTTGCAATTTATGATGTTTACCTTTATTGCACTCTATGTGTTTGATGAAATGTTCTCTTTAGTTTTTGAGTAGCTTGTCAACTCTTGGTCTAAGCCAAGGGAATTGGGTAATCTTGAGTCATTAGGTACGATAGAATTGGTGATTTGAGAACCCATAGTGATCAATTTGATACCCATTAACGCTAACCCACTACTGAGTTAATTAGTAGGTAGGTTAGGACTTAAGGGTTGATGTGATCAAATCTATTTGACGTACTTCAAGCTTAGAGTAAATGTTACGTACTTAAAGCTTTTGGGAAGTAGACTTAATAGGTTGGCCTCTCTTGATTATCAATATTCGGTTTGTTGACAAGGATGGTGATCTCAATTACCCAAGTCTTAGCCAAGAGTTCTTTATCTTGCTTTCCTTACTTGCTTGCTTAATCTATTTTTCTTGCCATCTCATGAACCAAACCCCTTCCCCCCCCCCCCCCTTTTACCTCCTTTATAGCCAATAATTAAGCACTACATTGTTTCCTAGGGAGACAATCCAGAGTCTAAATACTCCGGTTATTCTTATTAAGGGTTTGTTCTTTGTGACAACCAAATTTAATTTGATTTGAGGATCGACTATCGGTTTGGACTATACTAACAATGGAATTATTTTGTAGAATTCTGAACCGGTATAAAACCTTACCATCACGCACCAGGTGGTAGATGGGCTTTGAAGCAGGTGGAGGTGCTGTGGTGGTGGCTGGTGCAGTAGGAGCTAAAGGGGTAGCAGAAGATGTGGCTGCCTCAGCAGAGGCAGTGAGAAAGGGTGGTCGGTAGCCCAAAGCCTGGAACTTCCTGCTGTGTGGGATAATTTTCTTGTATTCGGCGGTAGGTGACTTCTCATCAGCAATCTCCCAGGACACCTCAGCTCGGCGTCCCATCTGAGTAATCAAATATAGAAGGGGCAGAGTGCCTCGAACATGGACCCTGGACATATAGTACCGGATAAACTTGAGAAGGTACAAGTCCTTGCCCTCTATCACACACCAAATGAGGGTAATCATGGCAGCTGGCACCTCAGTCTCATGAGTGCTCGGCATCACGTAGTTACTCAGAATCTACTGCCAAAGCCGAGCCTCATCATTCAGATAGATAAGCTTAATTTCCTTTGGGGCCACTATGGACTTGCTCAGGACCCATGGGACAATAGGATCAAGAGCTATAGTCCGCTTTACTGCGTCCCAGTCAAACCTCATAAATCTCATATCCTCTTCAGCCTGCTGGTAACCATCTGGTTTATCTTATTTAGGTTGGAGCTGGAGGATATCTTCTCTTGCTTCCTCGGTAACCAGAATCTATTTGCCTCGAAGCTGTACTGCATCCAGGGTCATTTTGAAATAGTTATAGTAGAATTCTCTGACCCAGGATGAGTTGACCTCAGTCAAGTTCCTCTCCAAGAAGAACCAGCCTCGCTGTTTAATTTGTTCTGAGGTGTATTGTTTGAGTTCTTCTGAAATTTTGAGGGTCTTTTCAAGGTATAGGTTCCTTGAAGTTGCGAAGACCGGATACTTCAGTTCACAGTATCTGTTGGCAAACTTGATGGGGTCTGTGGCAGGCAGAAGCTGATCAGCCTTTTTCTGCGAGGTAAAATTCTTCTCCCGCCAGGAATCATCATGGAGGATATCCAATATAGAGGTAGAGGATTTTCCTCTTTTCCTTTTACCAGTGGTTGCTTTGCCCTTTCCTTTTCTTTTAGGGTCAGACATCCTGAAAAGTAGAAGTTCCAGGATAAAGTTTAAGAAACTAAAGCAGGAAAACAGGTAAGCAAATAGGATTTTATCAATATAAGCAAAGAGGGGCAAAAGAGGAACAAAGTATCAATATAAGCATGGAGGGAGTTAAATAAATGTAAAATATTGGACTATATTCAAGTTAAAAGTTAGAGAATGAAGATCACAATCCGAAATCTATGATGTGCGGAATTGTTGTTAATAAGGAAAAACAGTAATCATGCCTTGAAATGGTTAGTTGAAAACTAATAGAAAAGTTAGAAAGTTAAAGTAGTTAGGAGTTAAAAAAAATGAAGTCAAAGTAAGTGGCATGGTGTTGTGGTTCCTAATTAACACAAATTGCATAAACTTGAATAACAAGTAACTCACATTCAAGTAAATATTGCAGATTATTGATGATAATTCATATAAAAGAATTGCAGAATGAAAGTGAAATCATCAATAAGGCGCTTTAATGAATAAGGGAATCAGAAAGAATAAGAAAGCTAGCCCGTGCATTCATGAATTGGCTTGGTTGAAACCAATTAGTGTAAAACTTAAAACCAATTTATGAATGATAGTTGAGTGAAACAATTTGCAGAAAAAAAATTGGGTAGCATTTCGGCTAAAAATTGAACGTTTCCGGGTAATAAACAGCGGCAGAAACAGTTCATATGATAATAAAATAGTGCAGAAAAGAGTAACAAATAGTAATTCACATGAGTTCAGAATAAACAAACTCAATCTGCATTAAAGAATGGTAAAGAGTAGCATATGAACAGCATTATCATCACAGGAAATTCAAAATTGCGAAACAGATAAAACAAGTAACAAGAACAGCGCAATTATCAGGCCTAAATCCACTAACCACATCCTAGCTACCTAACCACCTAAAATATACTACAATCATGCATATCTAACTATCCTAATTTGAACAGAATTTGAAAAATATATGGAATTAACTAAAAATTGGGAAAGGAATCAGTGTTCGGCAGAACCTGGTTGGTGCAGTAATAAGTGGAACGCAGAGAGAGGGTGGTGGTTCGGGTAGTGGTGGCGGTGACGCGGCGGCGCTGGGAGGCGGCACGGCGGTGGTCCTTGGTGGAGGCAGGGTAGCGGTTCGGTGGTTGGGGGAGAAAATGGGTTATGGAGAGGAGAAGAGAAGGGGGTCGAGAGGGGTGAGGGTTGTGGGGGTCGTGGTGGCCGGCGGGGGCACGGCGACGGTGGTGGCGGCTCGGTGGCGAGGCTGGGGAGGGCAGTGAAGGGAGAAGGGTGGAAGGGAAGAAGAAGGGGAGAAGAAGAGAAGGGAGGAGGGGGGTTCGGCGAGGGCGGCGCGGTAGTGGGGGTACGGCGAGGCGGGGCGGCATGGTGATTTGGTGATTCGGGAGGGGAGAAAAAGCGCTGAGGGGTTGGGGGGAAAAAAAGGGACGCGAAATGGGTTAGGGTTTCGCGTCAAAAAGGGTAAGTGGATTCAAATCGACGCGGATACGTGGGTCACGTGAACGTGTGGGTGAGGCGAAAACGCAACGACACGGACGCGTCATTGACGCGAACGCGTGAGTGAGGTATAACGAAAGTGATGCATACGCGTGGGGCACGCGTTCGCGTCGCTCAAAATTGTGCTAAACGCACAATTCCAGCGTCGTTTTGGCACAACTCTCTGTTTCCATTGGGGGGAATAATATTCACGCGATGCGTACGCGTCGCCCACGCTTTCGCGTGGTGTGTGTGAAGTGAAAGTGACGTGTTCGCGTCACTGACACGATCGCGTGGCCCAAATTGTGCCTAACGCATACCAGCCGCATGATTCCAGCCCAACTTTCTGGGCGTTGGATTGTGACGTCGATTTTAAGTTGACGCGCACGCGTGGCCTGATGTGCGGAAAACTTGTCTCTCAACAAATTTCCCTTCGGCAAGTGTACCGAATTGTCATCAAGTAATAACTCACAAAAGAGTGAGGTCGAATCCCACAGAGATTAATGGATTAAGCAATCAATAGTTGATTGATTATCCTAGTCAGACGATTCAGATTTGGATGATGAGTAAAAAGGGAATGTAAATTGCATGAATGTAAAGAAAGCAATAAAGTGCAGAAAAGTAAAATGGCAAGAAAAGTAAATGTAAGAACTAAAAATAAAATGAACATTGGGATCAAGAGATATTGCAATCCTCCGGATCAAGTTCATTCTCATCTCTTCCTCAATCAATGTATTCATTGATCTCCTTGGCAATCTTAAGTGATCGAATTACAATTCCTTGTAATTCAATCTCTCAAATCTTGATCAATAGCCAATTTCTTGGTCAATTGCTCATGAGAAGAGATGAAGTATGGTCACTGATTATACCACATGCATTTCCCAAATCAAGTGTTGGAAGGATTATAGTCACATATCCATCCACACCCAATTTGGTCCAGCATGAGAAAGCATTTCTAGCATGATCTCTTTATTCCTCTTTCAAGGTTCAGAAGAGATCCAATTATGAATAGCTTCTTTTCCAAGATAACTACCCAATTGGATGAAGATTGAAAGCTCTCTAGTAAAATCAAGAGAAAAGAAAGAAGAAGAAGAATAAGAACTACACTTAATCCATTGAATCACAATAGAGCTCTCTAATCCAATGAAAAGAGTTAGTTGATCATTGCTCTACCAAAATAGAAAAGAAAGAAAGTGCAGAAAAGTAAAGATGAAGATTAAAACTAAAATTGAAACTTCAAAATTTCATAAATGAAAAGTACAAAGAAAAGAAACTACTCCTAAGGAAGAAAAGAAGAGAAAAGGAAGAAGAGTGGTTGAGGGGAGGGGTCCGAAGACCCACTCCCATTGGAGTGTGCCAATTCACAGAAGTTCGAATTGGTCTTCACTCTCTCCCCCTTCCTTCAATTCTCCAGAATGCTTTCAATGTAAAAACTAAGGCCTTTATATAGGCTCTCCTAAATTACAAAATGAAATTAAAAGCAAATTACAATTAAATGAAAATTCCTATTCTAGATGCTTCTTGTGGTCTTGATTGGTTGACAATTGTGGGCTTGCTTGGTTGAGCTTTGAAGTAGACTTGAGGGAGAAGTAAGTCAAGTTGAGGTCCAGGTGCTAAAGTTAGTACTAAAGTTAGCTACACTAACGCTACAAGTGTGGCGTTAGTGCTAAAGTTATTGTGGCTAACGTTGCACTTGCTGCCCAGTTGGTGTTTTTGGGGCTTAAAAGATGCCTCTTGTTTGTGCTCCAATTTCATGCCCACTATAGAGTATTATATATCGTTGGAAATCTCTGAATGTCATCTTTCTAACGCAACTGGAATCACCTCAATTGGATTTCTATAACTCAAGTTATGCTCCTTTGAAGTGGACATGGTCGCTGGCATAGTCGCTAGCGTTAATGGAAAACGTGAGTCCCGATAACGCTAGCGACCAAGGGCTTAATATTTCCAGGTTCTGGAGCTCAAAATCAATGTCCACCCCATACTATTATATATTGTTAGAAAGTTCTGGATGTCTACTTTCCAACGCCTTTGGAAGCGCATCATTTGGAGCTCTACAACTCGAGTTACACTTCTTGGAAGGTGAAGAGGTCAGTTGGCCTTAATACAGGTTGATACCATGTTCATCATTGCACTTTTGGGGCAGGTTTTCTCCCTCAAATTTAGTGTCAACCATGTAGTGCCATATATGCTTGGAAAGCTCTGGAATTCTACTTTCCAATGCCACTGGAATCACCTCATTTGGAGCTTTGTGGCTCAAGTTATGCGTGTTTGAATAAGGCATGGTCAGGCTGCCAGGTGGGACTTTTGCCCACGTTAACTTAGTTAACATGGAAGTTAACGTGGGTCTTTTTGCTTCACCAACATTAGTGGAACTCACCTTTTTCACTAACGTTGGCATTCCCCTTTCCTTCCACGTTAGTTCCCACGTTAATCTCACTAACGTGGAGACTAACGTGGGTCTTCTAGCCTTCGCAAACGTTAGTGGCACTCTCTTTTTCCACTAACGTTGGCGTATACCCCTTTCGCAAGCGTTATTGGGGCTCACCTTCCCCATTAACGTTGCTTGGTGCCTTTTGTCCCTACGTTAGAGTTCACGTTAGTGTAGCTAACGTGACTCTTAACGTGGGTCTTCCTTGCTATCGTTCCATGCTCTCCTTCTTCAAAGTTAATGCCACTAACTTTTCTCCCTAACGTTGGGGCTTTCCTTCCTTCCACGTTAGTGCCCACGTTAGTGTAACTAACGTAGCCACTAACGTGGCTCTTCTCTTCTTCTTTTGGCCTGAAATCAATCAAATAAAGTGCATCAAAGTCTTGCTCTTAATCATGGGATCATGCATCATCCAATTTATCATATAATTCATGCAAAATTCTCATGAAATCATGTAAAGTGCACAATGTATGCTTGAATCAAGATGTAAGTGAATATCTACCCAAAACTCGCTTATTTTCTAAGATAATGCATGAAACTACCTTAAAAACAGTAAAGAAAAGGTCAGTGAAACTAGCCAAAATGCGGCATCATGGCCCATGCACATGCGTGGGGTGCTTTTTTTTTATGCAATATGCAATATGCAATATGCAAGATGCAGATGTCATGAATGATCCTAGGGAAAATAATATAAAATAAAATAAAATGAAACTAGAAACAAACAAAACGAAATAAAATTAGAGTTGAAAAAGGAACGATTATACCGTGGTGGGTTGTCTCCCACCTAGCACTTTTAGTTAAAGTCCTTAAGTTGGACGTTTGATGACCTTCTTGTCATGGCGGCTTATGCTTGAACTCATCCAAAAATCTCCACCAACGTTTGCAATTTCAATTCCTTCGGGGTCCCAGACTAGGCATGTAAAGCCTTTGAATGAATCCCAAACTTTGCTTTCACTTTCGCTTTTATGTATATTGTTCCAACCGGGTGGTACACAACCTGAATTTCCTCTGAGATACCCAAACTTCTTCTGAAATCCATCCAATCGAGTTCTATACCAATCCTTGCACTTCCAATTGAAGCGTGGAACCTTATTGAACCTTACTTGCTAACTATTGTTACCAACCATCTCCCTCTTACTCTTAAAATTGCAAAGAGCTCTAAGCTGGCCATCTGTTTCAAGCAAACCATATTCAAGTGGAAAAGTAAAGATGAAGGCTAAGGATTTTACCCACTTGAAGTTTGTATTAGGTTGTAATGGTCGTGGGAGAGGTGTTTCCAGTGGTTCTTCAAGCTCCACTTCCTTGTACTCCTCTGTGAATTCTTGCAATTCCTGGCAGATCTCTTTAATTGCAACCACGTCTTGATCAATGTCTTCAATGTCTTCCTCATCACTCAGGTCATAAGTTGGAGGTTGAGAAAAATCTACCTCTGCATCAGCTTCATATTTACTTGGGGAAGAATCTTCTAGCTCAAAGAGTTCAATTGTGACTGCAAGGTCATCATTAGAAGAACTTGATTCATGATCATCATTACCAAGGAAACTAGCTTCTTGATTTGTTCCGTCCAGTTCTTCATAAGATACATGCTTTGGGGGTTGTGCACTATCATCATTAGCATCGATTTCAAATTGCTTGACGGAATTGTCCACAATTCTTAATTCCCATGGAGGTTCAGCGTCTCCTAAGTCTTCAACCAATTCATCTTCTTCGATAATTGCAGCTTCCTCTACTTGTTCCAGTACAAAGTTATGCTTCTTACTGTCCACCGGAGCTTCTAATGTCTCCTTCGTATTGGGGGCTATTCGGTTTATCGCTTGCTCCAATTGATGAAGGGTTGCATGAAATTTATTTACTGTGTCCTTGAAACGGTCATGTGCTTCTTGGTTTGATGGACATGGATATGGTGCATATGGAAGTGGTGGTTCTTGCGAGTAGTTGGATTGAAATTTGGGTGGGATAGAGTTGGGGGCATATGGAGGTGAATGGTTTGTAAGTGGCTTGTGAGTATGGTGGTTCGAAGCTATGTTGAGGAGGTGGTTTATAGGCGTATGATGGGGCTTGTTGGTAACCACAAGGGGTTCCACTATATCTATCATCTTGGTATACACCTCGAAATGGCTCTTGACCATAGTAAACTGGTGGGGGTTGGTTGTCACGAGAAGGTCCACCATAACTATTGTCTGGGTATGCATCGTAGAATGGTCGTTGTCCATGGTATCTTGGAAGGTGTTGTTGCCGAAAGGGTTGATCAGATCCTCGTGGCTCCTTTCATCTTTGATTGGTTCAACCATGATGCATATTCCTGTTGTAGCTCCCATTCCTTGCAACAACATTAGAACCAAATTCAAAGCGACGGGGGTGAGAACTCATAATAGCTAATGAAAATTAAAAACAAAAATAAAAGCAAATAAATAAGCAAAATAAATTATTTACAATAACCAATAATAAGGCACACAATTGCGATTCCCCGGCAACGGCGCCATTTTTGACGAGAGGACTTTTGCCAGTAAAGAAATTTTATAAAAATAATCACGTTGTAAGTATAGTTTCTAAACCAACAGAGAATCCTTTCGTACAAAAACTTTGGTTGTCACAAGTAACAAAACCCAATAAAATTTATAACTGAAGTATTTAAACCTCGGGTCATCTTCTCAAGGAATTGCAGGGAGGTATGATTTATTATTGGTTATGGAAAAAGGTATATTTTTGGGTTTTTGAAATAGGGAACAAGGAATTTAAATGGCAAGAAAAATAAATTAATAATTATAAAAAAAACTCTTAGCAAGGTATGAGAACCGGAAATCCCATCCTAGTTATCCTTATCAGGTGTGATGAAAATTGTTTATCGCTCCCACTTAGTTAACCCTTACTAAATAAAAGAAAGTCAAGTGGACCAATCAATTTGATCCTCAAATCCTAGTCAACTCCTGTGGAAAGACTAGCTTTAGAGCGATCCAAATCAATCAGCGAGAATTCCAATTTTCAATCAACTGCTGAGTTTGACAACTCAAGTATTACCAATTACTTAACCAAAGCCAAAAAGGAAAAAATCTAAATTAAATTGAAAGCATCATAAAATAGAATAAAACAATCATAAATCTGAAATATCTCGAATTATATTAAATAGAATATTCAAATCTAACATGAAAAAGTTCATAAGCCAATTTGGCAACATAAGTAATTAACAAGTAAAAGCATTAGAGTAACTAAAAGTAGAAGAGAACATAAAATTAAGGTAAACATTGAACCTGGAATGGAGTAATAACCATAGAGAAAAAGAAATCCTAATTTTAAAACTTAAGAGAGAGGAGAGAACCTCTCTCTCTCTCTCTAAAGCTACATCTAAAACCTAAAATTCTCTATTCTGAATGTTGTATCCATCGTTCTTCAATCGTCCCCGTTGATTTCCCCATTCTCTGGCTTATATTCTGTGTTTCTGGGCTTGGATTTGGGCCGAAAAAGGGTCCAGAAATCGCTGGGGGCGACTTCTGCAATTTTCTGCACGTAACGTCCGTCACGCGTGCGCGTGGGTCACGCATGCGCGTGGGTCACGCGTTCGCGTCATTTGGAGTTTTTCCTTGTCACGCGTACGCGTCAGTCACGCGTCCGCGTCGTTTGTGTTCTGCGCCAAGCACGCGTCCACGTCGTCCACGCGTGCGCGTCGCTGCCTTGTCTTCAAAACTCCATTTTTGTGCTTTCCTTCCATTTTTGTATGTTTCCTTTCTGTCCTCTAAGCCCTCGAGCCCTATAAAGCCTGAAATTACTTTAACACACAGATCACGGCATCGAATGGTAATAAAGGATAATTAAATTTAACATTTTTAAAGTATAGGAAACATGTTTTCACATATATCATAAAATAAGGAAGGAATTATAAAATCATGCAAATCCTATGAATAAGCGGGACAAGAATTGATAAAAACACTTAATTGAGTACAAGATGAATCATAAAATAGGGTTTATCAGTGACAATATCAAAGATAGAGTTAGAGCTTATGGAGAGAAAAAAGATTTATAATTGTTTGCTTTTTTTTTCTTTTGTAATAGAAAAAAGAAGAAAAGCGAAACACTCTTTTGATATTTGATAAAATGCACGAGGAAATTTTGAGCCAAACTGAGTAAGAGTATAACCAGTTAAAAATAGACACGACACGAAGCATATAGATCCAATAATTAAAGGGAAAATCCAACATGTGAACCACCAATTTCCCCTCTTAACGAGTGATTAGTTAGGCTAGGGTGCTTTTCTTGTTTTGATGTTATACTAATTGAGAATCCTGCAGGTATTCTTAATTTATCTAACTTTATTATCTTATATATAAACTTAGTCGCCCAGTTCTCACTTTCACTTTCTAATCTTACCTTATAAGTTCTAAAAAGCTAGGTTGATTAAATTATTTGTCTATGCAAGCAGAAGTACACAATAAAAGGCTTAGATTTCCTTGGCATCAAGGTATCTAGTTTTAGTCAAATTGGTAAAAAGAATCGAAATCAAACAACCTATGCCACGAGCTTTTTGACCAATAGCCATGGCCAATGGTGGTGTGGCATCATATTCCCCTTTAATCACAAACCTAACAATGTAACAACTTTCGACCCCAAAAATAATCTCTAATTATTAAATCGTTAATAGAACTATCTACTGATTTTATTAAAGATAAAAATATTTTCAAATATGATAAAAATAACAAAGATTACAATTTTTTTATAAATAATAAATCACTAATAAATTTAACAAATTATTTATATATTTGATTTAAAATTTTATAAAAATATTTTAAAAACCATATATATATATAAACGAGATCAAAATTTAAACTTCAGATTTTTTATTTTTTAAAATATTTTTGGATATTTACACCAAAAAAGCATAAAAAGTTCACTTATTATAAAATAACTAAATTTTAAGATAAAATATATGAATTTTATAACCATGCTTACAAAACATTTAATCAAAATCTGGTTTTTAAAATCTCTTAAAAACATATACTTAAGAGAGATATTTTAAAATATTTTAAAAATACTTTAGTCATTAACAAATTTATAAATTTAAAAGATATTTTTATTAGTTTAATAATTTAAGATAATTTTCGTATGTTTATCTTGCTCCACTATTTGAATTTAACAAGTTCATTTTTGAGGATTAGTGTTGTATTTTTTATTAATTAAATAAATTTTAATTTTCTATTTATTATATACTTAATAATTCAGATTTAAAATTTAATATTTAAGATTTAAAATTTATAATATTTTATTTATTTCCTTTTTTTTACTTTATAAAAGTTAATTTTGAGAAAATATCCCACTCCTTTGACGAAAGAGAAAAGCACCAAACATACTGCTAAATGCTAATAATACCTCAAGATTTGGGAAACAGCTTGCTTTTTTCTTTTTCGGTACAGACTTTTCTTTAGGTCATCCAATTCAGACTAACATATGAGAAAGAAGCTCCAATAATGGTTATACGACCCTACTCAACTATACAAAAAAATGTGCTTCATTTGAAGATGTAAAGCACTGAATTATAATAGTACCCCCGGAATATAAAATAGATAATAGACAATATTGACTCGAGTCATCTACCCCAAAATAATAAATTCTCATGTGAATAGCATTTTGAGATCTTGAATCCTAGCAGTCCGAACATCATCATCAGTAAGGGCACCCGCTATCATTCTCTCTTTTCTGGCCTGCAATTGTTGCAAGCGGTCTTCCACTGTGCCCTGTTCACAGTAACCAGAATCCATAAATCAACCAAAACGCTCCGGGAGGAGGGAATAAACTACAAAAGAATGTGCAAATTGAATCCTGGTGCAGAAAAGTTCAAGACACAATCTGACATGACATAAGAATTGGACGAAATAACTTGAAAAAAAAACGTGAAAAATGTGAAGGCGTCTTTTTGTCAATTAAGATACCAATGCTAAACCAAAAATTAAGGGAAAGAAATCAAAAGCAAAAATAGTTATTCTTGCATAAAGTTTGACTTTAAGTAGCTATCATTGTTTAGTAGTGTCAAAGGGGTCACCCTAATTAAAAATAAAAAAAAGGTGCAATACTGTTTAGGGTTAATATGCTATTGAGTAGCAATTTTGAAGATTCAAAGTCCAAAGCCAAAATCAGAACATTTGACTCATGACAAATTGGATTCTGGGTTTTTAAGCAGTTCAAGATAAAATGTAGTATTTGCTAACGTCTAACAGTTCTAAGGTAGGTGAGAAAATGCATTAGCTAACCTTGACAATGAATCTTCTAACAACAACCCTTCGCTTCTGTCCAATGCGATAAATTCTCATTATTGCTTGTTCCTCAACTGCTGGATTCCACCATGGATCCTATGTAAACATTAGAAAGAGTTAACACACTGAAAAGATACATGTTACATATATTGAGTAGAGGGGGAAGAAAGGGGAGCCGGTTTAGGCTATATACCATAATAAAAACATTTGAGGCTGCAGTTAAGTTTAAGCCAACCCCACCAGCTTTTAATGACATCAACAAGACCTGAAAACAAAAAACAAAAGGAATACGTAAAAATGAGTGTTGATATTCAGGCCTTCAGGAGTAATATTTTATCATTGTAAATGTTGTTTCAAATAGAGATTTCAGTTACCCTTATCTCTTTTGTATTGAATTCACTCAGAACATTCTCCCTCTGTTTCTGGGTCAATTTGCCATCGTATCTCAGAAAATCAATTCCTCTCCTTCTCAGTGGATTCTCCAACAGATCAAAGAACGATGTCCATTGACTGAACACAATACTTTTTTCACCAGGGGATGACTTCTGAATGTTTTGCAAGTAATCCAAGAGCTTTGAAACCTTTGAAGACTCTGTCATATTGTTTGCAATATCAACCTTGAACGTGCTTTCAGATGGACAAATAATGAGATCACTTTTCCTGAGTTGCTGACGACAGATTGCACATTTACCACCCTCAGATGTCCCCCAGTGACTGAATAGGCATTCTCTACAGAACCTATGTGCACAAGGAGTAAACACAGGATCATCTGGTGCCTCCATGCATATAGGGCATTCCAAGATTTCACCCTTTTGAATAAGCTCCAAGACCTCCTCAATGTATGCACGAGATTGCATGGAGCTCGAAGTAGAATCAGTATCGATAAGGAATTTTCTAGCGAGTTTATTCAACTCTGCTTGTTTCTGTGGATCATTTTGACTACTGCACATGTTAAGTGACTCAGCACTTGATTGCAAGAATTTTCTTGCAAGTCTGCTCAAGTCTGCATATTTCTCTGAGTTACCGCTGCATAAATAAGGCAATTCATCATTAAATAGACAGTATATGAGAGGAATGGATATTGGGAAGACAAAAAAGGTAGGGAGAAATTTAATGATTGCCTCACTCACCACATAACCAAAAATGGATGGTTACAACACCGTCTCAATTGCAATAGCAGGTCAAGGATATTTGCATAGTTGTGTAAAACCTTTCCTTGTGCAACATAATGATCAAATTGAACCTGTTTGATTGCATAAAAATGTTTAAGATTCATGACACAGATCCCAGACAAGAATATACTTAACAAATATCCAAACTGCTTAAGCAGAGGATCAATTTCAGGCATAAATTATAAAACAGTGAACAATTACTAATTTACTAAAAAGAATGTAAAACATATCAAAAGATAATCTCAATCACCATCAAGAGCCATTGCACAAAACTTACCTTAGATCTAGTGAAGAGGGCTTCATAGAAATCACGTTCAGATTCTGACTGTTCACACTCAACAAAATGAGTATCAACTGGTGGCAGGAGAAGAATGGGCCTGGAAAAATATTGCAATATAAGTATCATGATAAAAATGATTTTAGATGGCAAAAGAGAGAATTTAAGGGAAATGAGTACCTCCCGTGCTTATCCTTAGTTTCCTTAGTTCTTCTTAACATCATTGTCCTTAAGATGGCCTTTACCAATTTCAAGGCTGTTGGCTCGTTGTTCTCGTAAGGCCTTTGAATCAATTTATTCCACCTACACAGTTGCAAATTATAAAACAACGAATGAACCATTAAAAACCAGTACAGTTTCCACTAAAAGGCCTCTACCTAGAACAAACATTATCAACTTATATCAACTAGTAGGCCATATGTTCTTTACATACCATGCCCAGTTGCACCAAGGTTCAACACGCAAGAAGCACAACAGGCTGAATAGGTCTTCCAAGCTATTCTGAAATAGATAAAAACAAAAGCATAAGCAATGTGCCTGAAGGTGAGTCATTTCACATTTCAAAGAAAGACATAAAGTTTATTTCCACATGGAAGAATATCTCAACTTGAACTACAATGTAAATGGAAACATAATGTTCAACAGATAATCAGAAAGACAAACCTGAAGAGGGGTTCCAGTTAGACACCAGCGGCAGTGTGAGGTCAAAGCAAATGCAGCCATGGCACCCTGGCTTTTATGGGCTTTAATAGTATGAGCTTCATCTAGCACAACCCTGTACCACTGGACCCCGTGGTAGATACTATTCTCTCCATCCTGGTTTCAACAGTCACGGAGCACACAATATGAGAAAGCTTACTGTGCTTTTAAAGAAATGCAAGTATAAAGGAAAATATCCTTACATTTTTATATGCTCCTGACAGGACATTATATGTTGTTAAGACAACATCATGCCTTGCAAGCAACTCAGGATCAGTGGTTCTACCCCCACCATAATGAACAAATATGGAGAGACTGTCTTCTTTTGAATGTGTTTCAAGCTCATCCTGTATAAATTGAAAGCTTAAGAACTACTTTTGTAAATTATAAGATGATGCTGAAAATCAGTGGTGGTGATTTTTCCCTTGATGCTGAAAACAAGGATACTCACCTTCCATTGACCTAATAATGCCACCGGACAAACAATAAGAGTGCCACCATTAGGCCTATATATGCTCCTCCTCCTACAAGTGATAAGACTATCATTTTCTGAGTTAACCCTGCCTGTGTTAGTGAGAATCAGAGCAATTGTCATGACCGTCTTTCCAAGTCCCATTGAATCTGCTAGAATCTATATAAATAAAAAGTGTTTATAACATTATTTCATAATTAACACACTCCTCAAACTGTATAATATGTAGAAATCTGATAAGGCTGATAGTCTTGAAACAAACTAACCCCTCCTCTTGCCATCTGTGTAGCTCTTGGAATTGTGGTTGTTGCTTCTCCAGTGAAGATATTCACATAAATCATTCTTCTGTTAAGGATAATGTCAGGATTTGTTCCCCACTGATATTCATCGAAAGGATTTCATTTAGATTATTATTAGAGAACATACCCCTCACATATTTTGTAGGCAGACCAGCAAGGATTAAGATTACTCTCAGCACTATCGGCCCTATTCCCATTTTCTATCTCTGACATCCAATAGAGAGCTTGTTTCTGGTAAGGCTTTAGAACACACGTCAGTGTTCGTGGCGCATCCTTCTCCTATAGGTACAAGAATTGGACACACGTTGATAAGATGTGAAATATAAGTAACTGAAAATTTAAAAGCTGAAGAGCTTTTTACCTCCAGGTCATAGATTTCTGAAGCTCCAATGAGCTTATTCAAAGCCGACTCTGAAAGAGATTGTTCATTCTCATTCTGCTCCGGAATCTGTTGGACACCCTTTCCTGATTCAGCCACCTTTCTTTGCTTGATCATATGTAAGGCTACAGCTTCACCTGGGTCAACCTGGCAGCTTCAACAGAATTAGACTTCCGGGGAAGCATTTATTTCAAATGCATTTAAATAATTTTCTTAACAATTATTATGAAAAGTAGAAATAGTTAAAAAGGAAGGAACAGATTGTGTAGCATCTAGCAAATACCTCAGTATTTCTCGACCGCTTTTTGGAAACATCATCAGGGGTGAAATAGGCCTGGGAGAGGTTGGGGGAAATACCCTCGTTATAAATGCAAAATAAAGAAACTACCAAAACGAATGAAATATATAGGTCTATAATCTATTACCTTCTGATATGGTTTAATCTCTAGCATTTTGAACAGTTGAGGAAGTGGCTTGATGGTAGAGCTACGGTTGCGACAAGCTTCTATGCTCCACGAGTTTTCAACACATTCTGTGAATACAGATTGGTGAATATAAAAGCTGCAAACAAAAACAGGGGGTAAATTAACTATCTAGCTTCGTCTACAAAATACCGTATCAAGTTAAAGATAATCAAAAGGAAATAAATAAGGGATTATATGAACAATCAAGATTTTTTCACATACCTCACTAACAGCATGATTTCTTGCATCATTTTGAGGCTATGTGGTACACCTATGCATCGCCCTCGAACCTGAACAAACCCAGATTGCACAAGAGGAACTACAGTGTTCGCCCACTCCATTGGAAGCCTCCCAACCTACAGAATAGAATTCCAACCACACAACAAACGCAACACCGTCAGCTTCCAAATAATTTCACACCATAAACAGCTCTCAAAAAAAACAAAGCTAAAATGCACCAAAACTTGCCCAACAATTGTCATGTCAAGTAACGACTCGTTTTTAGCCAAGTTACAAATAAAATTCTACAAAATCATAAATTTCAATTATATCAATTTTGCTACATACGCCACATTGCAATGTCAACACATTTACACAAGTCTTGATGGGTTTAGTTCTAATAAAAATCGGATAAAAAAACCCTAAATTATTCTACTAAAAAACCGGTATTAATTCTTCATTTAAAAGGCCAAATTAACTAATAAAAAATGAATTTTAAAACTACAAACATCAGATGAAGATGTATTTATCTAATCAAACAATTAATATCAAATTTTACCAATCCGGAACGCTTAGTTGAGATGCGAACGAGGGATTGAGACTTGCGAGACGAATTAGATCGAGGGAAATCGAAGTGAACGATCTCATTATCTACCAATCGCCGCACTCCCTTCGCCATCGAAAGAGCAATCTCCACCTTTCTTCCCATCAGCAACCACCCTTGCGGCACATCGAACTCACCGTCCTCGAGTCCTGGAATCCTCTCTTCAACCTTCTCCTTCTTCACTTCAGCATTACGCGCTTGATTTAAACTCAGAATCGCTAGGTCGCCATCGTCGGCGACTACCGGTTCCTCCTTGACGCGAACAACAACGCTCTCAGCAACTGGTTTCATAGCCTCCTCTTCCGACGCAACTTTCGTGTTCGTAGCCTTTAGAAACTCCTCAAATGACATCATAGAGCGTTTACCTTCGCCTTCGGGCTCTTGTTGCACAATCTGCGTTTCCATCACCACCTCCGAAGTAGAATCTCCGTCGTCCTCGAAACGCGTTTCTTCTTGTATTTCAGAAGAAACGTGTTTCGAATCTGCTTCCTGTTCTTGCGGCTTTTCCTCATTCGCGTTGTTTCCGGTGGTTGTTTCGCTTCCTCTGGGTTGATTCGGCGAGTCGGCAGGGTTGTGAGGGGCAAGGACACGGGTGCTAGTGAGGGCGCGGACCACTGTGAGGGGCTGGGCGACAATGACAGGCTTGCCGTTGAAGGATACGACGTCGTCGCTTTTGGAAGGGGTTAGAACCTTCTGGAAGGCTCCTCCTCCTTCTTTTCCTTCAGTTACTGAATGTTCCTCCATTGGTTAAATTGTATAAGAGCCTTAAAAGGAAAAAAATGAAAATGGAGAAGTTTAAAAGAACAAAGCGGAGAGGTTATGACTTATGAAGACCATGAAAGTAGAGAGTAGAGAGTGGAAATGAGACTGTATAAAGGTGTTTCGCGTTTGAGGTTTATAAAGGAAGAATAGAATATGAAGTGGGCGGGATTTTAGAGAGTGAACGTGGCGCCAAATCCGTTTAACCTTTTGCCGCTGTTTTTAATTCTTTTTTTCCTTGGTTTATTTGCAAGATTTTACCGCAAAGGCGCAAATCCAATTTATCATTGCCTACCTTCGGGCGCAGTTTTGTGTGTGCGTGTGCGCTTTTTATTTTCTATGTGGAGGGCTGGAATGAGTTGAAGGTAGTTATGGAGGAGGAGGAGGGGGAGTTTTACTTTAATGTGGTATCAATGCAAAAGGAAATCAGACTGTGCGAATGGAGGACGGGAACTTGGATCCTCCGATTTGCATGCACTTAAGCGGACCGTCCGATTTTTGCATAGGCAAGCCATGTGTCGCTGAGTGCTTGCTCCTCACAAACGGTGCCCCTTTAACCCAACCAAATCCGGTGCATGCGTACTAAACGAGTTCAGTTTCATTTCCTCCCCCACCAACACACACAACTCCATCTTCTTTCTCCCTCAACGTTTTGGGCAGCTGCTGTGTGAGGAAACAAAGCTAAAATGTCAAGAAAAATTAAATTTAAAAATGTTGATCGTCCGGAACTCCACATTATAAAATATTTGAGCTACTCTGATTATGTATGTTTTTTTTTTAAATTTTAATTATTTTCTGCAGATTTTTAATTTTTTTTTAAATTTAGTTATATTTATGTTTGGTTGTTAGGATATTTATGGTTGTTAGGAGTTGATCTGAAGAATATATATATACGAATTAGTGTATAGATTTATTGATAGAAATTTAAAATTAATTATTTAAATAAATAAGGGGTAAGTGTAGTAGTTTATGGTTGTTAGTTGAGCTGAAGAACATATGTATGAATTAGTGTATAGATTTATTGATAGAAATTTAAAAATAAATGTTTAAATAAATAAGGTGTGTAATAGTTATTATAATTTGGTCAGAGTAATTTGTAATATAATAAGTTATAAAAAAATAATTTTTAAAAAATTTTGGAATAATTTTAGAAGTTATGGTTATTTATAGAAATTTAGGAACATATGATTAAATAATAGTTAGAATATATATATGTTTAGACGTGGTTAGTTGTTGTTTAGATTTTTTTTAATAACAGATTAGAAATAAAAAAATTAATATTAGAAATTTTTGTAATAATATTAGAAATTAGAGTTGTTAACTGTTGCAATTAAATTCAGAAATTTAGAAATATGTATTTAAATAATAGTTAGATAAGTGGGTTTAAATATAATTAATTCTTGTTTATAAATTTTTGGAATAATTTTTGTAATTAGAGTTAAGAATTTAACTGTAATGTTTAACTTTAAAATTTATGGTTATATGTTTAAATAATGGTTAGCAATATGTGTATTTAAAAATAAGTAATTGTTGTTTAGACGTTTATCCAATATAATAGATTAGTATTAAGAATGACATGTTTATAATTTTTTATAATAGTTTTAGATTTAATAATTAATTAGGTAACTGTTATAATTAATTAGGTAACCATTCTAATTAATTATAGTTTTAGTTGAGGTTTTTTTATTATTACATTAGAACAGTATTAATTACATAGAAAGTGAACCTATGTATTAGTAGTTATTATCTGCAGCAGCTTAGATATAGGTTCTATGTACATTAATTAATATTTGAGATAAAAATGTTATTACTTAGTAATTCGGATTCAATATAATTATATTCTTTAATTAGCTTTTTAAAATTATGTATGATAGTTGTGTAATTTGATTCGTGCTTTTGCTATGCTTTTGTAGGCCTCACGGATGATGACATGTGATCACCATGTCCCTCCGGATCGGTACGATGAGAGAGTGGAGGAGCATCTACGATCAACTGGGTTTTACCATGTTAGTCAGATTGGAGTAGTTTAATGCCAGAAAGCACTGGTAAATGCTTTAGTGGAAAGGTGGCACCCGGAGACACATACCTTCCACCTTCCAGTTGGTGAATGTGCCGTGTCACTGGAAGACGTGGCTATGATCTTTGGTCTTTCGATCGAAGGCCTTCCAGTGACTGGCATGACTTTGAGTAGTTTTGAGGCATTAGAGGCGGAGTGTCTGCATCAATTTGGGGTGGCGCCGAGAAAGTCGGATTGTCGAGGAAGTGGCATAAAACTGACGTGGCTACGGGATTTAAAAGAACGGTCACAGTTGACCGATGAGAACAGTATACAGGTGTACGTTAAGTGCCACATCATGTTGTTGATCGGTACGATCTTGTTTGGAGACAAGTCTGGGGCATCTGTCCACTGGAAGTATCTGCCTCTGCTGAGTGATTTTGCTAGTATTGGACAGTATAGCTGGGGTTCAGCCTGCCTAGCACACCTGTACAGGAGCTTATGCAGGGCCTCACGTTTTGATTGTAAGAAAATCGATGGGCCGCTGACACTTCTACTATGTTGGGCATGGATGCGCCTACCATATCTAGCACCGGTTCCTAGGGAACCTTGCAGTTTTTCGCTTGCCAATAGGTTAGACTATCTTACGTTTACTTGGTATCTTCATGTTTAGAAACCAATTGTGTTAATGAGATGCGTTATATTAGGTGGCGAAACTGGGAGCGTGGAGATCGAGTCTATAGATATCATAAGCTTGCTCATTTTCGGAAGGCCTTGGATGAACTCCAGGAGGCCAGGTGTGTTTGATATTTACATTATATGTGGGTCAGGTCTAGTGATTTACTTATTTGGATTTTAATTATTTGCTTGCTTTACTTTTACCAGTTTTTGTGGGTTGCATATTCTGGGATCGTGTTGATCCGGACATAATTCCTGCTGAGATCTACATGCACTCAGTGATTTGGAGTGCAACGGTGCCACTGGTATCTTCTGAGTGTATTGAATGACATGCTACCGACAGGTTTAGACGTTAGTTCGGTTTCGTTCAGGGAGTTTCTCATCAGGAACGGAGTCTAGACCGCGCACACGGAGAAGTATTAACTGGTCCTAAGAATCTGAACTGGGCCACAGCCACGTCTCATTCATTTTGGGTGATGCAGTGGACAAACAGGTATAATCACGTTCTTACGGATGAACCCATGATGCCACAGCAGCCATTAGATACTTATATGTACTGGTACCGTTCAAAGTATGGTGATCACTTGAACTTGTCGGATCTTGCGGTCCAAGAGGATGTTGAGGGTGACCAAGTTATGGATGATGATAATGAAGAGTGGTGCACGAAATTGTGATCTCTGGTAATGGCTCCAAAAACTTGGTGCTCTAATCTCAATTCATAATTTGTCACAACTTCGATACAACTAACCAGCAAGTGCACTAGGTCGTCCAAGTAATAAACCTTACGTGAGTAAGGGTCGATCACACGGAGATTGTTGGTATGAAGCAAGCTATGGTCACCTTGTAAATCTCAGTCAGGCGGATATAAAATAATTATGGAGTTTTCGAAATTAAATAATAAAAGAAGGATAGAAATACTTATGTAAATCATTGGTGAGAAATTCAGATAAGCGCATAGAGATGCTTTCGTTCCTCTAAGCCTTTGCTTTCCTGCTGCCTTCATCCAATCAATCCTACTCCTTTCCATGGCTGGCTTTATGTAAGGACATCACCGTTGTCAATGGCTACTTTGTATCCTCTCTGGAAAATGGTCCGATGCGCTGTCACTGCATGGCTAATCGTCTGGAGGCATCACCCTTGCCAATGGCTGCAATCCATCCTCTTGTGAAAATGGTCCAAATGCTCTGTCACAGCACGGCTAATCATCTGAGGTTCTCGATCATACTGGAATAGGATTCACTATCCTTTTGCGTCTGTCACTACGCCCAGCACTCGCGAGTTTGAAGTTTGTCACAGTCATTCAATCCCAGAGTCCTACTCGGAATACCATAGACAAGGATTAGACTTTTCGGACTCTCATGAATGCCGCCATCAATCTAGCTTATACCACGAAGATTCTGATTAAGAGATCTAAGAGATACTCATTCAATCTAAGGTAGAACGGAAGTGGTTGTCAGGCACGCGTTCCTAGGGAATGATGATGATTGTCACGTTCATCACATTCAGGTTGAAGTGCGAATGAATATCTTAGAAGCGGAATAAGTTGAATTGAATAGAAAACAGTAGTACTTTGCATTAATCTTTGAGGAACAGCAGAGCTCCACACCTTAATCTATGGAGTGTAGAAACTCTACCGTTGAAAATACATAAGTGAAAGGTCCAGGCATGGCCAAATGGCCAGCCCCTCTGATCTAAGAACTAGGCATCCAAAGATGTCTAATACAATAGTAAAAAGTCCTATTTATAATAAACTAACTACGAGGGTTTACAGAAGTAAGTAATTGATGCATAAATCTACTTCCGGGGCCCACTTGGTGTGTGCTTGGGCTGAGCTTGAATGTTACATGTGCAGAGGCTCTTTCTGGAGTTGAATGCCAGCTTTTGTGCCATTTTGGGCGTTGAACTCCACTTTGCAACTTGTTTCTGGCGCTGGACGCCAGAATTGGGCAGAGAGCTGGCGTTGAACGCCAGTTTGTGTCATCTAAACTCGGCCAAAGTATAGACTATTATATATTGCTGGAAAGCCCTGGATGTCTACTTTTCAAAGCAATTGAAAGCGCGCCATTCTGAGTTATGTAGCTCTAGAAAATCCACTTTGAGTGCAGGGAGGTCAGAATCCAACAGCATCAGCAGTCCTTCTTCAACCTCTGAATCTGATTTTTGCTCAAGTCCCTCAATTTCAGCCAGAAAATACCTGAAATCATAGAAAAACACACAAACTCATAGTAAATTCCAGAAATGTGAATTTAACATAAAAACTAATGAAAACATCGCTAAAAGTAACTAGATTCTACTAAAAGCATACTAAAAACAATGCCAAAAAGCGTATAAATTATCCGCTCATCACAACACCAAACTTAAATTGTTGCTTGTCCCCAAGCAACTGAAAATCAAATAGGATAAAAAGAAGAGAATATACTATAAATTCCAAACTATCAATGAAACATAGCTCCAATCAGATGACCGGGACTTGTAGCTTTTTGCCTCTTGAATAGTTTTGGCATCTCACTTTATCCATTGAAGTTCAGAATGATTGGCTTCTATAGGAACTCAGAGTTCAAATGGTGTTATTGATTCTCCTAGTTCAGTATGATGATTCTTGAACACAGCTATTTTATGAGTCTTGGCCGTGGCCCTAAGCACTTTGTTTTCCAGTATTACCACCGGATACATAAATGCCACAGACACATAATTGGGTGAACCTTTTCAGATTGTGACTCAGCTTTGCTAAAGTCCCCAATTAGAGGTGTCCAGGGTTCTTAAGCACACTCTTTTTTTTTTTTGCTTTGGACCTTGACTTTAACCGCTCAGTCTCAAGTTTTCACTTGACACCTTCATGCCACAAGCACATGGTTAGGGACAGCTTGGTTTAGCCGCTTAGACCAGGATGTTATTCCTTTAGGCCCTCCTACCCACTGATGCTCAAAGCCTTGGGATCCTTTTTATTTGCCCTTGCCTTTTGGTTTTAAGGGTTATTGGCTTTTTGCTCTTGCCTCTTGGTTTTAAGAGCTTTTGGCTTTTTCTGCTTGCTTTTTTCTTTTTCTTTCTATTTTTTTTTTGCCTATTTTTTTTATGCAAGCTTTGTTCTTTGCTGCTTTTTCTTGCTTCAAGAATCATTTTCATGATTTTTCAGATTATCAAATAACATGTCTCCTTATCATCATTCTTTCAAGAGCCAACCTATTTAACATTCATGAACAACAACTTCAAAAGACATATGCATTGTTCAAGCATACATTTAGAAAACAAGAAGCATTGTTACCACATCAATATAATTAAACTAAGTTCAAGGATAAGTTCGAAACTCATGTACTTCTTGTTCTTTTGAATTAAAACAGTTTTCATTTAAGAGAGGTGATGGATTCATAGGACATTCATAACTTTAAGACATAGTTACTAACTACTAATGATCATGTAATAAGACACAAACATAGATAAGCACTTAACATGAAAAACGAAAAACAGAGAGTGTAAGAACAAGGAATGTGTCCACCTTAGTGATGGTGGCGTTTCCTTCTTGAGGAACCAATGATGTCCTTGAGCTCTTCTATGTCTCTTCCTTGTCTTTGTTGCTCCTCCCTCATTGCTTTTTGATCTTCTCTGATTTCATGAAGGATGATGGAGTGCTCTTGATGTTCCACCCTTAGTTGTCCCATGTTAGAACTTAATTCTCCTAGGGAGGTGTTGATTTGCTCCCAATAGTTTTGTGGAGGAAAATGCATCCCCTGAGGTATCTCAGGGATCTCTTGATTTGTAGCCACATGTTCTACCACTGAGCTATAGACCCTTGAGATGAATCTTTCCATCTCCCATGACTCGGAGGTGGAAGCTTTTGTCTACCCTTCCCCTTTTCTGGAGGTTTCTCCGGTCTTAGGTGCCATCAATGGTAATGAAAAAACAAAAAGCTTATGCTTTTACCACACCAAACTTAGAATTTTGCTCGCCCTCGAGCAAAAGAAGAAAGAATAGAAGAAGAAGAATAAGATATGGAGGAGATGGAGGGATATGTGTATGGGTGTGAGTGGTGAATGGAAAATAGAAGGGATGACCATGAATGGAGAGAGAGAGGATGAGGTGGGTGGGGATCCTGTGAGATTCACAGATCCTGAGATGATCCTGTGGTATCCACAAATCCTGAGGTGTCAAGGATTTACGTCCCTGCACCCATTAGGCATGTAAAATGCCCTTGCACACAACTCTGGGCGTTCAGCGCCAGATTGGTGCTTGTTCTGGGCGTTGAACGCCCATTTGTTGCCCATTTCTGGCGTTGAACGCCAGAACCATGCTTGTTTTGGGTGTTCAACGCCAGCTCTTCTCCAGGGTGCAATTCTGGCGTTCAAACGCCCAGATGCTGCCCATTTTGGGTGTTCAGCGCCAGAACCATGCTCTATTCTGGCGTTGAACGCCAGCCAGATGCTTCTATCTGGCGTTTAAACGCCAGTGAGATCCTCCTCCAGGGTGTGATTTTTCTTCTGCTGTTTTTGATTCCGTTTTCAATTTTTATATTAATTTTGTGACTCCACATGATCATGAACCTAATAAAACATGAAAAACAATGAAAATTAGATAAATAAACATTGGGTTGCCTCCCAACAAGCGCTTTCTTAATGTCAATAGCTTGACAGTGGGCTCTCATGGAGCCTCACAGATGTGCAGAGCTTTGTTGAGACCTCCCAACACCAAACTTAAAGTTTGGATATGGGGGTTTGACACCAAACTTAGAGTTTGGTTGTGGCCTCCCAACACCAAACTTAGAGTTTGACTGTGGGGGCTTTGTTTGACTCTGCTTTGAGAGAAGCTTTTTATGCTTCCTCTCCATGGATGCAGAGAGAGATCCTTGAGTTGTAAACACAAGGTTATCCTCATTTATTTGAAGGATCAATTCTCTTCTGTCCACATCAATTACAGCTCTTGCTGTGGCTAGGAAAGGTCTTCCTAGGATGATGGATTCATCCTCATCCTTCCCAGTATCTAGGACTATGAAATCAGTAGGGATGTAAAGGCCTTCAACCTTTACTAACACATCCTCTACTTGTCCATAAGCCTGTTTTCTTGAATTGTCTGCCATCTCTAATGAGATTTTAGTGGCTTGCACCCCATAGATTCCCAGTTTCTCTATTACAGAGAGAGGCATGAGGTTTATCCCTGAACCAAGGTCACACAGAGCCTTTTCAAAGATCATGTTGCCTATGGTATAAGGTATTACGAACTTTCCAGGATCCTGTTTCTTCTGAGGCAATGTCAGTTGATCCAGATCACTTAGTTCATTGGTGAACAAGGGAGGTTCATCTTCCCAAGTCTCAATACCAAATAATTTGGCATTCAGTTTCATGATTGCACCAAGAAACTTGGCAGCTTGCTCTTCAGTAACATCCTCATTCTCTTCAGAAGAGGAATATTCATCAGAGCTCATGAATGGCATAAGGAGGTTCAATGGAATCTCTATGGTCTCTAGATAAGTCTCAGATTCCTTTGGTTCCTCAGAGGGAAACTCCTTATTGATCACTGGACGTTCCAGGAGGTCTTCCTCACTAGGATTCACGTCCTCAACCTCCCTTACAGGTTTGGCCATGGAGGTTATGTCAATGGCCTTGCACTCTCCTTTTGGATTTTCTTCTGTATTGCTTGGGAAAGTACTAGGAGGGATTTTAGTGATCCTTTTACTTAGCTGGCCCACTTGTGCTTCCAAATTTCTAATGGAAGACCTTGTTTCATTCATGAAACTCACAATGGCCTTAGATAGATCAGAGACTAAGTTTGCTAAATTAGAAATATTTTGTTCAGAGTTCTCTGTCTGTTGCTGAGTGGATGATGGAAAAGGTTTACTATTGTTAAACCTATTTCTTCCACCATTATTAAAGCCTTGTTGAGGCTTTTGTTGATTCTTCCATGAGAGATTTGGATGATTTCTCCATGATGGATTATAGGTGTTTCCATAAGGTTCACCTAAGTAATTTACCTCTGCTATTGCAGGGTTCTCAGGATCATAAGCTTCTTCTTCAGAAGATGCCTCTTGAGTGCTGTTGGATGCAGCTTGCATTCCATTCAAACTCTGAGAAATCATATTGACTTGCTGAGTCAATATTTTATTCTGAGCCAATATGGCATTCAGAGTATCAATTTCAAGAACTCCCTTCTTCATAGGCGTCCCATTACTCACAGGATTCCTCTCAGAAGTGTACATGAACTGGTTATTAGCAACCATGTCAATGAGTTCTTGAGCTTCTGCAGGCGTTTTCTTTAGGTGAATGGATCCACCTGCAGAAGTATCCAATGACATCTTTGATAGCTCAGATAAACCATCATAGAATATATCCAGGATGGTCCATTCTGAAAGCATGTCAGAAGGACACTTTTTGGTCAGCTGTTTGTATCTTTTCCAAGCTTCATAGAGGGATTCACCTTCTTTCTGTCTGAAGGTTTGAACATCCACTCTAAGCTTGCTCAGCTTTTGAGGAGGAAAGAACTTGGCTAAGAAAGCCGTGACCAGCTTATCCCAAGAGTTCAGGCTATCTCTGGGTTGAGAGTCCAACCACACTCTAGCTCTGTCTCTTACAGCAAAAGGGAAAAGCATGAGCCTGTAGACTTCAGGATCTACTCCATTAGTCTTAACAGTATCACAGATCTGTAAGAATTCAGTTATGAACTGAAAAGGATCTTCAGATGGAAGTCCATGGAACTTGCAGTTCTGCTGCATCAGAGAAACTAGCTGAGGTTTCAGCTCAAAATTATTTGCTCCAATGGTGGGGATGGAGATGCTTCTTCCATGTAAATTGGAATTAGGTGCAGTAAAGTCACCAAGCATTCTCCTTGCATTATTGTTGGGTTCGGCTGCCATCTCCTTTACTTGTTCGAATTTTTCAATAAAGTTGTCTCTGGATTGTTGTAATTTAGCTTCTCTTAATTTTCTCTTCAGAGTCCTTTCAGGTTCTGGATCAGCTTCAACAAGAATGCCTTTTTCCTTGTTCTTGCTCATAAGAAAAAGAAGAGAACAAGAAAAGAAGAGGAATCCTCTATGCACAGTAAAGAGGTTCCTTATTGTTAGTAGAAGAAGAAAAGGAATAGGGGTGAAGAAGAATGAAGAATCCAAACACAAGGGTAAGGATTGGAGCAGTGATGTGAGATAAAGTGAAGTGTTAGTAGATGAATAAATAATTAGAAGGAGATGAGGGAGAAGGATTTTCGAAAATTATTTTTGAAAAAGGGTTAGTGATTTTCGAAAATAGTTTTTGAAAAAGGTTAGTAATTTTCGAAATTTTAAAATCAAAAATTAAAATAATTAGTTAATTAAAAAGAATTTTTGAAAAAGAGGGAAGATATTTTCAAAAATTAGAGAGAGAGAGTTAGTTAGGTAGTTTTGAAAAAGATAAGAAACAAACAAAAAGTTAGTTAGTTAGTTGAAATAAATTTTGAAAAGATAAGAAGTTAGGAAGTTAGACAAGATATTTTGAAATCAAATTTTTGAAAAAGATAAGATAAGAAGATATTTTTGAAAAGATATAATTTAAATTAGTTTTTGAAAAAGATTTGATTTTTAAAATCACAATTAATGACTTGATTCACAAGAAATCACAAGATATGATTCTAGAACTCAAAGTTTGAATCTTTCTTAACAAGCAAGTAACAAACTTGAAATTTTTGAATCAAAACATTAATTGGTGATGTTATTTTCGAAAATTATGTGATAAAGATAAGAAAAGATTTTTGAAAAATATTTTTTTAAAATTTTCGAAAATAACTAAGAAAAATGAAAAAGATTTGATTTTTGAAAAAGATTTTGAAAAAGATAGGATTTTTAAATTGAAAATTTGATTTGACTCATAAGAAACAACTAGATTTTAAATTTTTTTGAAAAAGTCAACTCAAATTTTCGAATTTTATGAGAGAAAAAGGGAAAGATATTTTTTTTTATTTTTGAATTTTTATGATGAGAGAGAAAAATATGAAAATTATGCAATGCATGAAATTTTTAGATCAAAACAATGAATGCATGCAAGAATGCTATGAATGTCAAGATGAACACCAAGAACACTTTGAAGATCATGATGAACATCAAGAACATATTTTTGAAAAATTTTTAATGCAAAGAAAACATGCAAGACACCAAACTTAGAAATCTTTCATGTTTAGACTCTATGGATGCAAAAATGCACATGAAAAACAAGAAAAGACACAAAACATGAAAACATCAAGATCAAACAAGAAGACTTACCAAGAACAACTTGAAGATCATGAAGAACACTATGAATGCATGAATTTTTCGAAAAATACAAGATGAATATGCAATTGACACCAAACTTTCAACTTGACTCATGACTCAAACAAGAAACATGAAATATTTTTTGATTTTTATGATTTTATGATTTTTTTGTGTTTTCTTTTAATTTTTTTTCAAAAATCATTTTGAAAAAGAAAAATAAGGATTTCAAAATTTTTAATATGAATTCCAGGAATCTTATGCTCTTTAGTCTAAAGCTCCAATCAAAGGGTCAGGCATGGCTTAATATCCAGCCAAGCTTTAGTAAAAATATGAGTGTAATTCATTCAATTTTAAGCCAAAACCTCAGTCCAAAATAATTTAGACATGGTTTTATAGCCAGCATGCTTCAACATGCTTCATGAAACTCTGGAATTCATTCTTAAAAATTCTGAAGAAAAATGTATTTTTGAAAACATTTTTATTTTAAAATTTTTTTCAAAAAAAACGGAGAAATTTTTGAAAGATTTTTGAAAACTTTTTGAAAATAAAACAAAAAGAAAATTACCTAATCTGAGCAACAAGATGAACCGTCAGTTGTCCAAACTCGAACAATCCCCGGCAACGGCGCCAAAAACTTGGTGCACGAAATTGTGATCTCTGGTAATGGCTCCAAAAACTTGGTGCTCTAATCTCAATTCATAATTTGTCACAACTTCGATACAACTAACCAGCAAGTGCACTGGGTCATCCAAGTAATAAACCTTACGTGAGTAAGGGTCGAACCCACGGAGATTGTTGGTATGAAGCAAGCTATGGTCACCTTGTAAATCTCGGTCAGGCGGATATAAAATAATTATGGAGTTTTCGAAATTAAATAATAAAAGAAGGATAGAAATACTTATGTAAATCATTGGTGAGAAATTCAGATAAGCGCATACAGATGCTTTCGTTCCTCTGAACCTTTGCTTTCCTGCTGCCTTCATCCAATCAATCCTACTCCTTTCCATGGCTGGCTTTATGTAAGGACATCACCATTGTCAATGGCTACTTTGTATCCTCTCTGGAAAATGGTCCGATGCGCTGTCACTGCATGGCTAATCGTCTGGAGGCATCACCCTTGCCAATGGCTGCAATCCATCCTCTTGTGAAAATGGTCCAAATGCTCTGTCACAGCACGACTAATCATCTGAGGTTCTCGATCATACTGGAATAGGATTCACTATCTTTTTGCGTCTGTCACTGCGCCCAGCACTCGCGAGTTTGAAGTTCTTCACAGTCATTCAATCCCAGAGTCCTACTCGGAATACCACAGACAAGGTTTAAACTTTCCGGACTCTCATGAATGCCGCCATCAATCTAGCTTATACCACGAAGATTCTGATTAAGAGATCTAAGAGATACTCATTCAATCTAAGGTAGAACGGAAGTGGTTGTCAGGCACGTGTTCCTAGGGAATGATGATGATTGTCACGTTCATCACATTCAGGTTGAAGTGTGAATGAATATCTTAGAAGCGGAATAAGTTGAATTGAATAGAAAACAGTAGTACTTTGCATTAATCTTTGAGGAACAGCAGAGCTCCACACCTTAATCTATGGAGTGTAGAAACTCTACCGTTGAAAATACATAAGTGAAAGGTCTAGGTATGGCCGAATGGCCAGCCCCTCTGATCTAAGAACTAGGCATCCAAAGATGTCTAATACAATAGTAAAAAGTCCTATTTATAATAAACTAGCTACTAGGGTTTACAGAAGTAAGTAATTGATGCATAAATCCACTTCCGGAGCCCACTTGGTGTGTGCTTGGGCTGAGCTTGAATGTTACACGTGCAGAGGTTCTTTATGGAGTTGAACGCCAGCTTTTGTGCCATTTTAGGCGTTGAACTCCACTTTGCAACTTGTTTCTGGCGCTGGACGCCAGAATTGGGCAGAGAGCTGGCGTTGAAAGCCAGTTTGCGTCATCTAAACTCGGCCAAAGTATGGACTATTATATATTTCTGGAAAGCCCTGGATGTCTACTTTCCAAAGCAATTGGAAGCGCACCATTTTGAGTTCTGTAGCTCCAAGAAATCCACTTTGAGTGCAGGGAGGTCAGAATCCAACAACATCAGCAGCCCTTCTTCAACCTCTGAATCTGATTTTTGCTCAAGTCCCTCAATTTCAGCCAGAAAATACCTGAAATCATAGAAAAACACACAAACTCATAGTAAAGTCCAGAAATGTGAATTTAACGTAAAAACTAATGAAAACATCCCTAAAAGTAACTAGATTCTACTAAAAACATACTAAAAATAATGCTAAAAAGCGTATAAATTATCCGTTCATCAAAGAGTAGGAACCATAGTCACCACCACCTCCACCTCCACCTCCACCTCCACCTCCAGCGGCAGAAGAACAACCTCATTCCACAAGCCAGTATGTACCTCAGATACAATTTCCTACGTCATTCCCGATACATCAGCCACATTTTGACTCAGGAGAGGGAGGTTCTTTTAGCTAGTTCCTTGGGTTCATGGCCTTAGATGCCGGCCAAGCACAATATAGCCACCTGGCTGACTTCATGGCGGGTAGGTATTCGTTTGACATGAGGTATTCATTTTATACCTACTCGGGTGCTTCTGGAGGGTTTGTATCTGGTGATTCTAGTAGGAGTGATGGTGGTCGAGGAGTTCTTAATAGTCAAAATCCGAACCATGTTTCAATGACTATGATTGAAGAAAATGCTAAGACTTGTGATCATGAGACTGCTGAGTACTTAGTGGATGAGCCAGATGACGATGAAGACGACGAGGATGAGGATGACGACATGGAGGAGGAAGATGATGAGGATGAAGAATCCCGTAACGATAGAGGTACAATTATCATATAAGCTTTTCCCGTCAATTGATATTATCATAGTAAGTGTATAGCCAATTGATGATATTATGGTCATGTATGGTACATTGGTTAAGGTTGATGTTACTATATACCTGCTTGGCCAATTGATGATAGAATGTTTATGTTTGGTATGTTTTTGTTAGGTTGATTACACTATATACCTACTTGGCCAATTGATGATAGTATGTTTATGTTTGGTATGTTTTTGTTAGGTTGATTATACGATATGCCTGCTTTCTCAATTGATGATATTATGTTCATGTATGGTATGTTGGTTTATATTGATTATACTATACAGTTGCTTGGTTTGATGGTTGTTTATACAGGTGACACCTGCACTCCAGGTGAGACAGGCAAAGGCTACAATATCAGGATTGATCCCCCGCGTCGTAGCGCTAGTCGATACACTCCGTCCATGATCAAAAAGGCTGCGAAGAAATGCAAGAACATTGTGAACTTTGGAAAGTGGACAGTGAGAAAGTAGTTCTGGTGTAGTTAGTTTAGGGTATGTATCAATTATCGTTGATGTGTGAAAAATGATCCAACACAAAACTCACCGGCAAGTATACCGGGTCGCATCAAGTAATAATAACTCACATGAGTGAGGTCGATCCCACAGGGATTGAAGGATTGAGCAATTTTAGTTTAGTGGTTGATTTAGTCAAGCGAATCAAGTATTGGTTGAGTGTTTGTAATTAATAGAAGCTAAATTACATGAAATGTAAAGGGGAAAGGGAGAATTGCAGTAAACTAAAGAGCAAAGAAAGTAAAGAAGCTGAATCTTAAAGAGCAAGTAATATAAAGTGCAGAAACTTAGATTGCAAGAAATATAAATGGCTGAAGCTTAAAGTGTAAGAAATGTAAATTGCTTGAATCATAAAAGGGATTGGGAATGGGATTGCAGAATTTAAACAAGAACCAGTAAATTGCATTAAACATAAAAGAGGAAATTGAATTGCAATGAAGTAGATCTTAACAGAAGAGTAAAATGCCTTGAAGAATTTAAAAACAGGAAAGCAGTGCTTAATTTGCAGCAATGTAAAAGAGGGTGAAGATCTCAGGAGTGGAAGAGACTAGATAACAAGTCTAGATCTTAATTCCTTCCTTGATCTAAACAGAACAATTGCAAAAGAAAAGTAAATTGCAGAGAAAGTAGAAGATGACGCAGTAAATGGAAATTGGAATTCAATTATGCGGAAAATTAAACAAGATCTCAAGGTGAGATTGAAACAGAAGTTCTTCAATTCTTTACCCAAGATCCAAAGCAAGAAAAGTAAAGAGTGCTCAAGCAAGAACAAGGAAGAAGAGATATCAATTCTCCTTCCCAATTCTCTAAGAAAAGTAAAAGCTCAAAATTAAAATGCAAGTAAAAAGGAAAATTCAAAAATGAAGTCTAGAGGTGTTCAAAAAAGGTCCTAATTACATCAAACTAACTCCTATTTATACACTTTCTATTCTTGGATTTTGGAATTTGGATGGGCTTTTGATTTGGTGAAGAAATGAATTAAGTTGGATTTTTAATTGAATTTCAGCCCATGAAGAAATTTACTTCCAGGGGGATGCTCAGCTCACAAAGTGAGCTGAGCTTTGTGACTTAGTGTGGGGAGGCCTTGGTAGCGTGCTGTTGGATGCATCAGGGGAAAGCTCAGCTCACTTTGTGAGCTGAGCATTGGTGCCTTGGTGCCAATTTGTTGCGTGCTGCCCTTGGACCGTGTCATGCGTGCTGTGTTGCTCCTGGCCGTGTCAATTTTGTTGCGCGCTCCACTCCTGGCCGTGTCACGTTGTGCCTCATGCACCAAGAAGTAGCGCTCAGCTCTCCAAGTGAGCTGAGCCTTGGGATATCCAAGGGAAGGTCCTTGGTTCGAAACCCATGGGAGGCATGCGCTGCCCCTTTTCTTTGGTTGCGTTGATTCCTTGCTTCCTCAAGGTGTAGGGTTCGAATCTTGGGGATTGCATTTGGCCATTTTTAGCTTATTTTTCCTTGTGGATAGTGCCTCCCCCATCCCCCTTGGTCATGAGTTCAAGCCTTGGAGCATGCATTTGCAACTTATTTTCCTTGAATTATTTCTTGGGTGCTCTCGATAATGCTCACTTTGTTGTGCTCAGCTCACAAAGTGAGCTGAGCTTTGTACCTTGGTCCCTTGAGAGTAAGTGTAGCACTCACTTGGTGAGCTTGGTGCTCTTGGAGAGAGCTTCATGGTTTGTTGCGCCACACTTCCTCCTTTCTTGGCCACACTTTTTCTTCCTTGAGCCACACTCCTTAGGCTACGCTTTCTTCTTTTCTTCACCTACAATTAATCAAAACAACCAATCAAAGTATCTCCAAATTCACAAGGTTTATAAATCATTAGAAATCAATTAAATTTGGCTTAAACCTCATGATTTAGCATCAATTACATGGTGGTTGTTTGATTCAAAGAAGTCATGCTTTTTCATTCCAAATTACTTACTTAGGATGCAAGAAAGTGCATAAAACCAAATAAAAATAAAGAAAAAGGCTAGTAAAACTAGGCTAAGATGACTTGTCATCAATCGTACTTAATGTATACCTTAACTATTTATGTATGACTAAAGTATGATAAGTACCAACTAAGTATTGTATTTAAATGTTTCAGTTGATGTTCCTTATGTTCATTAAAATACAATGAAGCAGGTTACGATGGCAGTGTTATGATAACCGGACCGGACCGGATCAGTTCGTCCGGATAACCGGCAAACCGGACCCTATATCGGTCCGATTCGGCATTTGGACCATGTAAGGATAAAAACTGGTTTGAACCGGTATATTTAGGCATGAACCGTTGAATATCCAATGAACCTGTACTCTGACCGGTTCGATCATCAGTTCGGTTCTGGCAATAATGTACGATTGTTCAAATCTAATAAAGTACATTGACACAGGTTACAATGACTCGATCACCGTAAAGTACATTCACAAATGTTACACCGGTTAATACATCATAAAGTTCACTGATACAGGTTACGATGGTTCAAATACCATAAAGTACAATGACACAAAGGTAGCAGTGATTCATTTATCATACAAGGCATTGACATAGGTTACAATGCTTCAAATATCATATAAACCTACTGGGCATTATTGTCGGTACCTGGAGGACCTCCCTGATGGCATCTACTACGACTGTGTCCCTCAGCTCCACATTGCCTACACCTCCTCGGACGGCGTAGCATACGTGTGTCCATCTCATTCAAGAAGCGCGTCATCCTGGGCCGACCTTTGGAAACGCGTCTTAGGTACGGGTTCGGTACGAATCGGGGACCATTGTAAGAAGGCCACGTAGTAGGATTCCCTAATGGCCTAAACCTAGCCCGATACACGCGCCTGACCTGGTCCATCTTATATACGTCATGCACATATACCTGCCAATCTAGTCGTTGATTTGCACAACATGCAAACACATGCCGGCAAGGAATCCGGTCCACCTGGAACTCACCATAATCACATCTCTGACGACGGAGGTCAACAACATACTCCACCCTACTTGGCATCTCACGCACTTCAAATACCTCATTCTGCCTGTCAAAGCAATTAACCTGAATGTTTCCTGCTGCAAGCTGATTTGCATGAATTTTGGAGGTCACATGCTCCGTAAAAACATGGCCTGCATTAATCCTCGCCTCCACTTCTGCTCTTTTCCTTGTGAACAACTCGTTAAGTCTGTAGAACGTTGCTTTCACAAGTGCAGTGATGGAGAGATTGCGTGTACCCTTCAAGACTGAGTTGATGCACTCCACTAGATTAGTCGTCATGTGACCCCATCGGTAGCCACCATCGAATGCCAACGCATACTGTTCATGGGGAATATGGTTTAACCAGTTAGTATACGCCTCGCCCCGCTCTCGTAAATGCTGGTAACGCAATTCATACTCACGAACCATCCTCGAATATCCTAAACAATATCAGGTATCAAACAACAAATAAGTTTCAGGACGTATAGATTGTTCACAGTTTCATCAATAACTAGATTTGAAAGATACAATGTTACCTATATTGACGATAAGCTTTTGCAGATAGGGTGCCTTGAATTTTCTCAGAAAGTTCGATTCTATATGCCTGATGCAAAACATGTGGAAAGCTCTAGGAGGTGACCAAGCTCCGTGACTACGTTCCACAGCTGCATTTATGGACTCATGTCGATCCGATATCAGCCACACACCATCCCGAGTCACAACATGTTGACGTAGGTTACTGAGGAAAAAGTGCCAAGCATCAGAGGTCTCTCCCTCGACAATAGCAAATGCAATCGGCACGATATTGTTGTTACCATCCTGCGAAACGGCCACTAACAAGCAACCCTTATACTTTCCGTACAAGTGAGTCCCGTCCACTTGGACAACTGGCTTATAGTGTCTGAACGCTCTAATGCATGGGTAGTAGCTCCAAAAGACTCGATGCAATACCCGGATATCAGTTACCAAATCATCCCCTTGATATGCAGGCATAGTCTCAAAATGTACGACAGCTGATGGTTCCTTATGACACATGGCCTCGAACCATATGGGCAACGCTTCGTAGGATGCTTCCCAACCTCCAAATATCTTCTCAATGGACTTCTGCTTTGTCAACCATGCTTTTCGATAGCTGACCGTGTAGTTGAACTTCGATTGCACTTCTGCAATAACTGATTTTACCTTTAAAGAGGGGTCAGCCTCAACCAACGGCTTTATGGCTTCGGCAATCGTATTTGAATCCAGCTTGGAATGATCCTGAGAGATGGTTGCTTTGGTACAAGTGTGACTGCTGTTGTACCTCCTAATAACCCAACAGTGCTTTCTACTGATCATGCTAACTCCGATAAGCCAATCACACCCTGACCCATACTATGTACACTTCGCATAAAATGTTAACGGCTCCGACTTATACACACAGTAGTCTACAGATCTTCGGAGGGTATACTCCTTCATCGCCTGAATAACAGCTTCCCTGGAACTGAATTTTATCCCCACGGCGAACTCATCATCTGCGACAAAGGGAACTTCTGCCAAGAAGGCAGCCATACCATAAGTATTTAATACATGATTGTTTAATGACCAAAATTATATATTAAATCATCACTCACGTCATCAATTATGATATACCTAACGTTTACATTACGTTATTAACTAAATCTCCATTACATGAAAATACAAACACATTAAAACAAATTCTCCTCCATAACTAAAAATAAATACCTATACTTCCAGATAACTTCATGAATAATATTATAAATAATCAGTTATGATATCCTAATTAACTAAATAACTAAATAAATACAAATTAACCAAATAACTAAAAATAATTATTAATCACCTAAACAACTACAAATAACTACTATAACGAATGCTCATTAATAACTCCTTATTAGCTAAATAAATACACAGTAACTAAATAACTAAAAAAAAATATTAACCACCTTCATAAATAATCCATAATAAATACTCATTAACTAAATACTCATTAATAAATAAACTAATAAATAATCCATAATTAACTAAGTAACTAAATAAATATAAATTAACTAAATAATCCCTAATTATCTTTCTAAATACTCTAGGAAATACTTATTAATAAAGCCTAATTAACATATTAAATAAATGAATACTTGACCCTAGATACTAATTCACTTAAAGTATTTTTATTTTGAACTTGTCTAAATAACCTCTTTTGCAAATTAAACGAGTACCTGCACTCATATAGTCCGGAAACTCCGGAGCATGCATGGCTTCTAAATCCAAAACTCGCATGAAAGATGGCTCCTCAAATGACTCCTTGTTCGCGAGTGCATTTGGAACGTCTGCCACATTCGGAGCCACACTGCCGTCGGCTGGATCTACATCTCCATCTTCACCGACAACTTCGTAATTGCTTTCGAACTCTTCCTCACTCTCACTATTGTAGTCTTTTCGTAAAATATTTCGGTCGGCCTCAAATTGTTCGAATTCAATGTACAACTCGATGAAGGAAATTTGAGCACAATTTTCAATGTACATTGAAAACATCTCTTGCATGCTTGCTTCGTCGGTTACATATTTGGTCTGAAATTGGATGAATCCACCAAATACTGGTACAGGATATCTGTATAAAATACATGATATTTTTCTTGGCATCTCCGAATCTATCTTCTCACAAATCACTCCTTTAAGCTCTTCAAATGAAATTGTGAAGGGAATAACAACATCTGATGGATCTTCACAAATAAATTTTATTCCTTCAGGTGTCTGCAACAAAATCTGACCAAAATAATATACCTTCAAAAGAACTCTATCATCCATTCTTCCCACTCACTTAAACAAAAATAGAAATTTTACCATCAACTTTTTTCCCAACCCAAGTTACCCCATTACAGACCAGAGAAAGAAGAAGAGAACTCGAACAAGAAGAAGAAAGTTGGATCTGGTCTGCGGTCTTTGGTTCGCACACTTGAGCAACTATATATATACACACACAATTCGGACGGTCCGAGTGGTGTATACCCTAATTCGAAAAAATTATAAAATAATGAAAACTCACGGTCCGATTTCCATTAGTGTAAATTAAAAAAAAAATTTCTACAACCACAAAACGGACCCAGCGATTACTTTAACGAACCAAAAACAAATCAAACAAAGAAATCGGACCATCCGTTTTGCTGGGTCATATCGCACGGTCCGATTTCTCCTATGTGCTAGTGCAAAACGGACCCTCCGATTTGCTTACAAAATTTCCAATACATAGAAATCGGAGGTTCGATTACTTCCTTTCCAAATCTGACAAAACCTGTCCCACATTCGGGTGTAGCACCCCCTCAATCCATATCCCAACACAACACCAACCCCTCCTCCATAACCAAAAAAATGACCCGTGCGTGTGTGCGTGTGTGTGTTTTTTTTTCCTGGCTTGTATTTCAAAATTCTTCATTGATAATTGGGTAGTAAAATATACTTTCGTTTCTAATATTTTTGAATAATATTTTTCATATTTAATTTGATTTAGTTTTATCTTTAATGTTTAAAATAATTTTTTATTTTATTCTTATTATTAGATTTTGGACAATTAGTCTGTTGAGTTTGAAAAACTTAAATTATTATGATGATCAAATATTATTATATTAATTAAAAATTTATTAATTTGATAATTGCTTCAAATTGTTTGGTTGATCGATTTCGCTTATTGTACAGATTTTGCATTGGGCCAGAAATTAATCAAGCCAAAATTGGAACAATAATGACCAGCCTTATATAAATCCATTTTGAATCAAATGGTTAAACAAATTGGGCCAAGAAACATGTGTACAGCCCAAAACAATTTTCTTCTTAGGGTCCGTTTGGATAGGTTCATAAGTGACTTTTTTTAACTTTTAACTTATGAAAAGGTGTAGTATTAATATCAGGTACAATTTTCAAAACAAAATTGTAACTTTCTAAAAAGCTATTTTGGTGCTTAAGGAGAAGTTAAAAAAAAATGACTTCTCTCATAATAAAAAGCTTTTTATCACTTTTCTCTTAAAATAAGTACTTTTAGAACTAAAAAACTAAACACAAAATAACTTATTTATAAGCTACTTTTAATATAAGCATTTATTGTTTAAGCTATTTCTTCAAAAGTAACTTAATTAAGTTATTTACCCAAACTGGGCCTTAGACCAACAAAGCCTTGATCCGAATTGGAAGAAGAGAGAAAGATTCCAAGCAAGCCACGGTTACCTACTACATTGTGGAATGAAATCCAAAATTTAAATGAATTAATTGCTTGCATAGGTAACCGAAACATAAAATTAAATTGAGTTAATTTAGCATTGAAAGCCTTGTATCTTCTCTCTCCTCTCTCTCCTGCTTTTGGTTGTCAATCAGTCAAAAGAAAAAAAAAAACAAGCTATCAGAGAAAAGTTAACAGTGAAGCTATGGAAGAAGAAAAGGTTAGGATGATGATGGCCTTTGAAAAAGGAAGATCCGAAGCAAGATGTGGCTAGATTTTTGCCATTGAAGGCAAGATTTCAAGAAGAGCTTCAAGATCTTTCACGCCAAGAATGGAAAAGAATCTGCCTCAATGAAGAAGCAAATCTCAATGACAAAAGTGTACTTCCATTTTTGTGATTCTAAGAAAGAAGGTAGCTACTGGAGCTACGAAGAGGAAGAAGCAAATATGGAAAGCATGGAGCTGTCAAGGATCAGAGGTTCATCAAGGGTCAGAGTTCTTTCTTGGAGCCAAAGTCGAGATCAATGGCTCAAAGTGAAGGAACTTGATAAGAAGGGTTGAGAGAGGTACATGCATGTTGGTTTTGATTCGGTTTTCCCTCTCTCTTCTCTCTGTCCGAACCGCTGCTGTCTCTGGGTTGGAGAAAAAGTTGCTTGGTTGAACTGGTTTCAACCTTGGAAGCTTCCCCTTCTATATTAAGGGTGAACGGCCAAGGGTTGAGATTAAGGAGAGAAAGCACAGAGTTCTCATATCTATCCTAAGCTAACAGAGTTCTTCTCCCTCAATGGGTTTCATTTTGTTTTCTTTTTCTTGGAGTTGTCTGTCTAGGTCTCATGGTAAAAGGCAAACATGGTGAGGTTTGTAAGAAAAAGCCAGTGAGAGGAAAAAGGCAGTGATCAATACTAGAGAGAAAGCCATAGATGTCTCAGAGTCTCTTTGTACATCTGTATGTTGTGTTTCATGATCCTGTGGGGATTTTCTTGCAAGTTGGGTTAACACTTTGCGGTTGAAAGCTTGGTAAAAGTCTAAGTCAAGTTCAGATTTGGGGATAGAATCTGGATTTGTCCCAGATAGGATTGGGTAGATCCTAGGGAAGAATTGGTATATGTAATCTGATGATTATAGTGAAATTCCATCACTATTATGATGGAGACTGGATGTAGGCTGCATTGCACTTAGCAGCTGAACCAGGATACATTTGGGTGTGATTCTCTCTTTCTCTTCTACTCCTATTCTGTTTCTATTGCATTATAGACAAAAATGAAAAATATCTCCTAACCTGTTACGAGACAAAAAGAAAATGTCTCTTGACTTGTTATGAGACAAAAGCAGAAATATCTCCTGAAGTTTTTTTGAAAAAGAAGAAATTAATTTTCGGCAAAAAGGGGCTAAGATTAAACCCTCCATTCTCTTAGCCACTGATTACCATCATAGTCATTAGTCAATATTTTATTCTAATTTTACTCTTAATTATTTCTTTCTTTCTGATGAACTTTTTTTTAAATTTTACAAGTGCATCGAATCATATCAAGTAATACCATGATGAGTGGGTTATCGTTCTTATGAGGATTAATGGACTAAGCAAGCAATGGTTAACTGATTAATCAAGTTAGACAATTGAAATTCAGGTTTTTGAGGTATTCAGTATCAAAATAGAGAATTAAATGAAAGCAATTTGTAAACGGTTAAGAAAGTAATATGAATAAAAGCGTTAAGGTTTCAGAGATGTTTAAACTTCAGAAAGAATGCTTTTCACTATCTACTTTGAAATATGCAAAGAAGTATCCATGGCAAATTATAGTTAATCAAATCGCGATCCCTTAGTAGTTCAATTTCTCTTAACTTAACAAATCGTCAATTCCTTGATCAATTGGTTATGATAAGTGGTGAGGTATATTTACTAATTCAAAACCACACAATTCTTAAAAACTAAACCTAGTTGATTTTATGTCACTTATCAAACCAGTTTTAAAACTTAAAGAATTATGAGAAGAAGTTTTCAACCTTAATTCCAATAACTAACTTTTCCAAGGTGATAATAGAATTCAATTCGGATGAGAATTATTTTCCAATACATGCAAATCTTTGTGATGATGAACGAAAACTTGTTTTTTAAAAAAATATCAATGTATTAATCAAAAGTAGAAAAGCTATAACATTAGTCCATTTGAATCAACAGGGCTCCTAACCTTCGCTGAGGAGATCAGGGACTCATAATGTGCTGAAAACAAAAACAATGAATTGAAATGGCTGTCGGAAGAGAGCTTACATGTGGGTCTTTCCCCTTTTTAAAAGCTAACCCTAAACCTAAAAATTCAGAATTCAAAACTAAATCAAAGAAAACCGAATCAAAGAAAATCGAATCAAATCTAATCTAATGGATTCTTATCATATAGTTTTCCCTCTCAAATTAGGCTATTGGTAATTCTCTTCACAATTGGCAATCAAGGCTTGATATCATGGGCATGTGCTTAATCTTGGATCATCAAATTAAGTGCTTGACGTTTGGAGAGATTAGTAAAGAATTTAGGAGACCCTGGCAGTTGGCCTATAAGCTGTGTCTAACGCATGGCTTGTGCGTTGAATGCATGACCCAAAATTTGGGATCCTTGAGCCTCTGTTGATGGTGCGTTAGGCATATTGAAGCTTGCGTTGAACGCATGGAAGGTTGCTCAGCTACTGGAGGTTGCATTGAAGGCAAGAGAAGCTGCATTCAACACATGGACATGGAACGTTGAATGCATGGAAGTAGCTGCATTAGACGCATGGTTTGGTGCGTTAAACGCATGGTGGAGGCCTTACTAGGTTGAGCTGCGTTGGATGCAGCTTGGTGGTGCATTGAACGCAGGTGATGGTGCATTCATCGCAGGGTTGGTTTGGTGTAACACCCTATCATCCCAAGCCTTATCTAGTTGTAAAGCGAAGGATAATAGAATGCCACGACAATCCTAAAACATATACAATAATATATATAGAAAGAAGTAGTAATACTAGGATCCCGATATAAGGAACAGGAGTTCAAAGATAGATAAACAGAAGAAACAAATCATGAAGCATTCACACACGATATCTAAAGGCATAGTCATAAGAGATAAACAGAATAAAAGGAGTAAACATGTATATATATATATATATATATATATATATATATATATATATATATATATATATATATATATATATATATATAAGAGGACTAGTCACAGCCAGTAGAGTTTAGGCCGGCTAGTCGAAATAGAAATACAGCAGAGTTTTTGATGTTTAAAACAACTAATATCCTATCTCTCAGGGTTTTCAAAATACAAGCCTCTACGGCAACAAAATATAAAAAAAGTGAGAGACTACAAAAGTAAATCAAACAGGAAGCTGAACCATCCTCCGCTCTGTCCCTATCCGCAAACTCACCGAGGTAGGTTACGACCTGCATTTGAAAAAACAACAACAACATATGGTATGAGAACCGGAGGTTCTCAGCATGGAAACTGTTCCGAGGGTTGCCTGAAACTGTAGGTCGATCTCGGATGAGATCTTCTGCGCTGGTCGGAACCGATGTGTCCAGCTAGTGAATGGTGGCTGAAGCTGGTGCGTCTGACTTGTTTGGACTGGACGTGCTGCTGATCCTTTGTCACCGAAGGGTGGGGGGTACCTGCAAGAGACTCCGATGCTTAAGTTAGCATGGGTATTAAACAGGTGTTATGTAGAATCAGAGTATGAGTTATACCTGGGTGCTCCAGTGTATTTATAATGGTGAGATGTGACCTTTCGGATAAGATAAGTTAGTTATCTTATCGTATCTTTATCTTTTGAGTTCAGGTCAGCGTATCTTCAACGGAACCGCCTTTATCTCTATAGGCCTGGGTTGCCTTAGAATTTGGGTCGTATTCCTTGAGTTGGGCCCTCCTAGGGGCTCTCCTGTCGATTTGGCCGAGTTCTTCGTAACGAAGTCGGTCCGCTTGACCTTAACAGGTCGGTCGCTGCATCGTCGATCATCCCAGGTCGGATAGCTCGACCCAGGGTATGAACAGTGCCCCTGCTTGAGCTCGGTCTTCTTTGTCGAGGTCGAGTCCTTGACTTCGGTCCTTCTCGTAGCGAAGCCGAACTAAAGCATCTTGTCGACTTCTTTTGTAGCAGCTTTTGAATGTAGAACATTTTCCTCTACAAGCGCGTGCTTTTGTATTAGCGCTTTTTTGGGAATGCAAGCGGTTTTAATATCTGCATTTAATTGACATTTAATTGCCCCGTTTCCCCTAACTTCTCTATTTTTGAATTTTGTACTCAAGAAATGGTTTCTCTCCTTCACTCTTTTCGTAACTTATTCACATTTCATCTTTCATTCTCTTGCTTTCAACTTTTTTATTTTTCTGAAGCTTCTACCTGGAGTTTGCCGTTTTGCGTTTTAGCCTAGCGACGTTTGCTTTGTCACTTCATTTTTTCGTGGGAGAAGGGGTGATTCTGGTTTTCGCTTTTTGCTTCCTTGCTTTTCTTCGCAGTTTTCTCTTATTTCACAGGTTTGACTCTTCTTCCTTCCTTCCTCTACGCCATTTTTGTGTCTGTTTTGAGAAAGTTTGAATCTTTTTGTCTTTTTGCTGATCACTGTGTGTCTTATAGTTTCTCCATCTATTGCTTGATACTTTAAGAACTTTGCATGTTCTATGAATGCTTTTGTATTTGAAGCTTTGGAATGATGACTTTGTTTGATTCTGAAAAAAGGTTGCGTCTTTGACGATTTCTGTTTGGTATGTTCGATGTTGGTGCTTGTTCTTTGCTGATGATTTTTTGCTTGATTTCGAAAAAGTTTGTGCCTTTGCTGTTTTTCCGCTGATAAACTGTAGGAGCAATGCTTTTCCTGATAAATTGTAGGAGGGTGGACCTTTTGCATTTTTGCTTCCTTTGTTTTCTTTCTGGATTTTATTTTGATGAGCGCTGGGATGTAGGCTGTAGAAATAACTTAAAGACCTTGCTTGTTTACTGCCTCCAAGGGATGCCCCAAGACTTTTTGTCTTGAGTTTTGGGGTTTTCCCTTTTTTGTTTATCCGCCTGTCGAGATGTTTTGCCCCTTGTCCGAGATGTTTTTAAGTAATCAATTCTTCTTTTCTTTTTGTAGGATTTAGTTGACCTCATGTCTTCCCGAAATAACGTTGTAGAGATGTCTTCCCAGGTTCCTGCGGGTATGGCCGATTGGGTGGACTCCATGGTTCTCATGTGTGTCTCGCTGGTTGATTCTGAATTTTGTGCTCAGCTTAGGCAGTTTCATAGTGTCTGTAGTAATTCTGGTGATGAGAAGAACTATGAACTTGTCCCTCTCTCTTTTGACGAGAGAGTCTGCTTTTCAACTCGAGATGTTGATGGTCGCCCTTTCTTTTATGCTTGTGATTTTTTCTTTGGTCAGCTGGGTATCACCCTTCCTTTTACCCAATTTGAAACCGACCTGTTATGGTCTTGTAATGTTGCCCCTTCTCAACTTCATCCCAATTCCTGGGGTTTTATTAAAATTTTCCAATTGTTGTGCAATGGTTTTGGTATTCCTGCTTCCCAATCTCTCTTTTTCTATCTGTTTGTCTTGACGAAGCCCGGTGTGGTAAAAAAGAAGTCAGCTTGGGTCTCCTTCCGTTCTACCCAGGGAAAGAAGGTTTTTTCTATGTTCGACGAGTCTTTCCGTGATTTTAAAAACTACTTTTTTAAGGTCCGAGCTGTTGAAGGAGCTCAGCCCTTTTTCCTGGATGAGAATGACGAACCTGCTTTTCCCTTGGAATGGCAAAAAGACGTGAGGGTCTCCAGGAACTCGTGGGAGATGTTGGATGAGGCTGAGCGAGCCTTTGTGACTATCTTCGAAGAACGCTAGGGTCAACCTCCCCGTCTTGACACAAAGAAATTTCTAACCAATCCTTCTCTTCTTCAAACTGAACTGGGTATCTTGTGTTTCCTTTATTATTTGTTTATGTTGCTTGTAGCTGTCTTTCCGACTTGTCCGACTTGTAGTTGAATTTTCTGTTTTATTTGCAGAGGCAAAAGAATAGTGAATCCATGAAAGCTTTTAAGAGGGCGCAGAGGGCGACTGCTGCCAGAAATGTTGCAGCCAAATCGGCTGGGGAGGGGTCCTCCCAAGTGCGCGAGAAGCCATCAGTGCCGAGTTCTCCCGGGGTGAAGAAGGTGATCCCTACACCCCGAGTTCGTTTGGTGGATCCTCACCCTACTTCTGCTGCTCCCTCTGTTGCTCCTCCCAATAAAAAACAAAAGACTGCTGAGCCCTTTGACCTCGATGCTCCTGATTTTAATGCCATTGAATTTGTGGATCAGCAAATCGGTCCCTACGGCGCTCTCTCCATGGACGATGTGTCCATCCTCCGTTACTTGGAATTTATGGCCCGAAATCACGTGAAGATGGCGTATATGACGGCTGCCATATATCGGACTGCTCAGAATCTCCCTCTCCACGCCACTAAAGCGTTTATGGAGGAGGCGAAACAAGAGTTTGATCGGATGAAGGAGTTGAAAGAGGAACTTGAGATAAAGGTAGCCAAGCTGGAGAAGGACTTGAAGAACGAGGAGGCAAGTTCTCAATCACTGGCGGCTTCTTTGAGGTTGGCTGAGGACGCAGTCCTGATGCATAAGGAGAGTTATGTTGCATCTTATCGGGAGGTGATGCGCCTGAGGGGGGAGCTCGACAGTGTCCGGGAAGATTATTCTGAGCTTCAAAGTCTTCTCGTTGGCAGCGTGACTGCTGCTTATGAGAACTTGAGGGAGCAAGTTCAGGTCATTGCTCCCGAGGCCGATCTCACCTCTTTTAGCCTGGACAACGTTGTCAGAGATGGCAAGATTATTCCTGATGATGAGGATGGTGATGATGATGTTGTTCCCCCTGTGTCCTCTGCCAAAGTGTCAACCTCTTCAGTTTCTCCTGCTGCGCCTGACTCGGATTGCTAGATCCTGAACCGGGAGGATGGGACTGTGGACGCTGTGCCGATCCAGACTCGTCCTCTTTCTCCTTGTCCTGATGCTGCCAAGAAGGCTCCTGATGTTTGCTGATCTCTTTCCTGTAGTTGGCACGGCTTGTGGGCTTTTAAAACTTTTTTATTTATTTACTGACGCTTTCCTAGTTGCTTTTCTAGCAACTTTTATTTTGAAAAACAAAAAAAGGTAGCTCGCCATCCTTAGATTTTGCTGGCCTTCGAGGCTTTTATAACTTTTGTAGATTTTATATAATGCCTTTTGTTTTGACATTTTTTCTGTTTTCTGCTGATGTGTGATATCTTGCAGCTCGACCTCCTTGGGTTATTTTGTTGTTTGTAGCTTGAATCCTTTGAGGTTGTGATTGTGGGGTCCAATTTGTGACCAATTCCTTTGCATTGGTCCCCTTTGTTATTGTAATCCTCTTTTCTGGACCTTTGTCGGGTCTTTTTCAAGGATTGCTTTGATAACTTTTTGGTAGTAGGAGTCCGATTTGGTTATGTCGGTCTCCCTTAAGTTATTTGTTGTAATCCTCTTTCTTGGATCTTTGTCAGATCTCTTTCAGGGACTACTTTGATAACTTTTTAGTAGTAGGAGTCCGACTTGGTTATGTCGGTCTCCCTTAAGTTATTTTTTGTAGTCCTCTTTCTTGGATCTTTATCAGATCTCTTTCAGGGACTAGTTTGAAAACTTTTTAGTAGTAGGAGTCCGACTTGGTTATGTCGGTCTCCCTTAAGTTATTTTTTGTAGTCCTCTTTCTTGGATCTTTGTCAGATCTCTTTCAGGGACTACTTTGATAACTTTTTAGTAGTAGGAGTCCGACTTGGTTATGTCGGTCTCCCTTAAGTTATTTTTTGTAGTCCTCTTTCTTGGATCTTTGTCAGATCTCTTTCAGGGACTACTTTGATAACTTTTTAGTAGTAGGAGTCCGACTTGGTTATGTCGGTCTCCCTTAAGTTATTTTTTGTTGTCCTCTTTCTTGGATCTTTGTCAGATCTCTTTCAGGGACTACTTTGATAACTTTTTAGTAGTAGGAGTCCGACTTGGTTATGTCGGTCTCCTTTAAGTTATTTTTTGTAGTCCTCTTTCTTGGATCTTTGTCAGATCTCTTTCAGGGACTACTTTGATAACTTTTCGTTTTGCCCCGACTTGGTTATGTCGGGCCCTTCTAAGTTAAAGTAATCCTCTTTAATAGGGTTGGTCAGACCTCTTTCCAGGGTTTACTTATAACTTGGTTTGACTTGGTTCGACTTCTTAATGTTCGATCAGTCTTTAAGTTATTATTTTAGCGATCCGTAAGACCTCGTCAGGTTCTTTTTTAGATCACTTTCGATAACTTCTTACATTATTCTGTGTTCATCTTTGCCGATTTGTAGAAAGTGGTTGTCATCTCTAGATCGTCCTTTGGGTGAATCGCGTTTTCACCTTTATCGGACGGTTGCCTTTATCGTGATCGTGCAGTGAAATTCTTTTTCACTTTCTACCGATCTGTTGCTTTATAATCGGATGATGAATTCTTCAGATTAATGCGTCTTGAAATCTTTGTAGAATATCTAAAATATATTTTATTTAAAGGAAAAGTGCAAATAGATACATATGGGATTGTCTGAGTCTCAACTTGGTGCCTCATTAAAAAAACCTTTTCAGGAAAAAGAGTGCATCCAATGATGAGATCTTTTATCTCTTCTTAACTGTAGTACCTTCTTAGGTTGCAAGCGTGCGATGACCTGGGAAGCTCTCGTCCATTGAGTTCAGACAGTCTGTAGTAGCCCTTTCCAAGTACTTCTACAACTCGGCAGGGTCCTTTCCAGTTTGCTGCCAGCTTTCCTTCTCCTGGTCGAGTTGTTCCGATATCATTTCGGATTAGGATGAGATCATTCTCTGCAAAACTTCTCGGCACTACCTTTTGATTATATCTGGAAGCCATTCGGCGCTTTAGAGCTTCTTCCCTGATCCGAGCTCTTTCCTGGATCTCGGGTAACAAGTCGAGTTCTTCTCTCTGAAGTTGGGAGTTTGCTTCCTCATTGTAGTGAACTACTCTAGGCGACCCTTCCTCGATCTCTACTGGGATCATCACCTCTATTCCGTATGCTAATCGGAAGGGAGATTCCTTCGTGGTGGAATGTGGCGTTGTTCGATATGCCCATAGGACCTGTGAAAGCTCTTCTGCCCAGGCTCCTTTTGCATCTTGTAATCTCCATTTTAATCCGGCTAGTATGACTTTGTTAGCGGCTTCGGCCTGTCCATTGGCTTGTGGATGTTCAACGAAGGTGTACTGGTGCTTTATATACAAGTCGGCTACTAGTTTTCTGAAGCCTGCATCTGTGAATTGAGTGCCATTGTCTGTGGTTATTGAATATGGAACCCCGAACCTCGTGACAATATTTCTATATAAGAATTTCCGACTTTTTTGAGCGGTGGCATTGGCTAGGGGCTCTGCCTCGATCCACTTTGTAAAGTAATCTACCCCTACTATGAGGAATTTAACTTGTCCTAATCCCTGTGGGAAGGGGCCGAGGAGATCGAGTCCCCATTTTGCAAACGGCCAAAGTGAGGTCACACTGATGAGTTCTTCTGGAGGGGCGATGTGAAAGTTGGCATGTTTCTGACATGGTGGACATGTCTTTACAAATTCTGTGGCTTCTTTCTGTAGAGTTGGCCAATAAAATCCTGCTCGGAGTACCTTTTTGGTTAGAGCTCGTGCTCCGAGATGATTGCCACAAATGCCGCCGTGTATTTCTTCTAGCACTTCCCTTGTGTTGGAGGTCGGCACGCATTTTAGTAAAGGTATTGAGATTCCTCTTTTGTACAGGATGTTGTTTATGATGATGTAGTACTGTGCCTCCCTTTTTAACCTCTTTGCCTCCTTTTCTTCTGTAGGAGCGTTCCTGTTTTGAGGTAGTTGATTATGGGGGCCATCCATCCTTGGTCCTGACTTGTTATAGTCAGGACTTTTTCCTCTTCCGAGATTGACGGGTTCTGCAATATTTCCTGGGTGAGGCTTCTATTGTTGCCCCCTGGTTTGGTGCTGGCTAGTTTTGAGAGTGCGTCAGCTCGGGCATTTTGTTCGCGGGGTATGTGACAGATCTTATACTCCCCAATTTGTCCGAGCTGTTCCTTGGTTTTATCCAAATATTTTTCATTGTGGGATCTTTGGCTTGGTAGCTCCCTGTTATTTGTGATGTGACCACTTGTGAATCGCTGTAAATGTTGAGTTTTTGAGCTCCGACCTCTTTAGCCAGCTTCAAAATAGCTAATAATGCTTCATATTCCGCCTGGTTGTTTGAGGCCGGGAACCCGAACTTGAGGGAGAGCTCAACTTGGGTTCCTTGGTTGCTTTCTATTATCACGCCCGCACCGCTTCCAGTTTTATTTGAAGAACCGTCCATGTAAAGATTCCATTCTGTGGGGGTTTCTAGGGCATCTGTGAATTCTGCGATAAAGTCGGCCAGATACTGTGATTTGATGGCCGTCCGAGCTTCATATTGGAGGTCAAACTCTGACAACTCGACTGCCCATTGTAGAATTCTGCCTGCTAGATCTGTTTTCTGCAATATTCCTTTTATGGGCTGATTAGTTCGAACCTTAATGGTGTGAGCCTAGAAGTACGGGCGGAGTCGTCGAGATGTTAGGATAAGAGTATAGGCAAATTTTTCTATTTTCTGGTAGTTCAGCTCGGATCCCTGTAGTGCCTTGCTAATGAAGTAGACGGGTTGTTGCCTATTTTCGTCTTCTCTGACTAGTGCTGAGGCTATTGCCCGGCTCCCTACTGCGAGATATAATATGAGCGGTTCTCCTTCTCGTGGTCGAGATAGGATAGGTGGCCGTCCTAAGAACTCCTTGAAGTCTTGGAAGGCTTGCTCACATTCTGTCGTCCATTTGAACTGTTTTCCCTTTCTTAAAGTAGCATAGAAGGGGAGAGATCTTATCGCAGCTCCTGCTAAGAATCGGGATAGGGCGGCCAATCTCCCGTTGAGTTGTTGTACTTCTTTGACACAGGTTGGGGTCTTCATGTTGAGTATGGCTTGACATTTGTCTGGATTTGCTTCAATTCCCCTTTGTGTGAGCATGAAACCTAAGAATTTGCCTGCTTCTACTGCGAAGGTACATTTTGCGGGATTGAGTCGCATGTTGTGTTTCCTTATGGTGTCAAACACTTGAGCCAGGTCGGATAATAATGTATCTTCGGTTTGTGTCTTTATCAACATGTCGTCCACATAAACTTCCATAATTTTTCCAATGTGATCTGAGAAGACTTTATTCATTAGCCTTTGATAAGTAGCTCCTGCGTTCTTGAGACCGAAAGGCATCACAATGTAGCAGTAGTTTGCCTTTGGTGTTAAGAACGAGGTCTTTTCCTGATCTGGTGGATACATGGGGATTTGGTTGTATCCCGAGTATGCGTCCATAAACGAGAGGTATCTGTATCCGGAGGAAGCATCTACCAGAGCGTCGATGCTTGGGAGTGGGTATAGATCTTTTGGGCAGGCTTTGTTGAGATCGGTGTAATCGGTGCACATTCGCCACTTCCCATTTGATTTTTTCACCAAGACGACGTTGGCTAGCCATAGTGGGTACTTGACTTCTCTTATAAATCCTGCCTCCAGTAGTGCTTGTACTTGTTCTTCCACAGCTTTGGATCGTTCTAGCCCGAGTTTTCTTCGTCTCTGCTGCACTGGCCGAGATCCTGGGTAGACCGCCAACTTGTGGCACATTAGCTTAGGGTCTATGCCTGACATGTCTGCGGCTTTCCATGCGAAGAGATCGACATTATCTCGAAGGAATTGTATCAGTAATTCTTTTGAGTCTCCTCTTAGGGTCGTGTCAATATTGGTTGTTTTGTCCGAGGTGTCTCAGATTTGAATCGTCTCTATATCGCCTTCTGGCTGCGGACGGAGTTCTTCTCGTCGTTGGACTCCGCCCAGTTCAATTGTATGAAACTCTTCTCCCCTGCCTCTAAGGTTGAGACTTTTGTTATAACAGCGGCGTGCCATCTTTTGATCTGCTTTTATCGTGGCTATCCACTCTGTGGTTGGGAATTTCATGCAAAGATGTGGAGTTGAGACTATTGCGCCGAGTTGATTGAGTGTTGTTCGACCTATTAGAGCATTGTAGGATGAACTTACGTCGACCACAATGTAGTCTATTTTGAGGGTCCGAGATTGGTTCCCTTTTCCGAAGGTTGTGTGTAGGGATACGTATCCCAATGGTTGTACTGGGGTATCCCCTAATCCGAACAGGCTGTTCGGGTATGCTCTAAGCTCCTTTTCGTCTAAGCCGAGTTTGTCGAAGGCTGTTTTGAATAAGATGTCGGCAGAACTCCCTTGGTCCACTAATGTGCGATGTAGATTGGCGTTTGCCAGTATGACAGTGATGACCATGGGATCATCGTGTCCTGAGATGATGCCGGATGCGTCCTCTTTAGTGAATGTTATCGCAGGGATGTTGGGTGCTTCCTCCTTTCCCTCGACATGATATACTTCTTTGAGATATCTTTTGTGAGATGATTTGGAGATCCCTCCTCCTGCTAATCCGCCGTGTATCATGTGGACGTGTCTTTCTGGTGTCCGAGGTGATCGTTCAGTTCGTCCGTCATCTTCGTCCCTTCGTCTTTTTCTTTGGTCATCATCTCGGGTAGCCAGAAATCGATCTAATCTTCCTTCTCTCACCAATTTTTCTATGATATTCTTTAAGTCGAAGAACTCGTTGGTATTCACAATATTCCTTTCGGTTTCCCCTCCCCTTTTGCCTTTGAGTGGTCACGCTGGGGGGATTTTCTCTGTATGGCAGACTTCTTTGTACACGTCGACCAGGGATGCCCTGAGAGGAGTGTAATTATGGTACTTTTTGATTTTCTCCCCCTGTCGATCTTCTTTCTTTTTGGATTCCTTGTCTTTATCCCGGTAGGGGTTCCCAGATTTTGAGGTTTCTCCCAACTGAGCATTTTCTTCCATGTTGATGTATTTTTCTGCTCGTTCCTGTACTTCGTCTAATGAGATAGGGTACTTCTTTGATATAGATTGGCTAAATGGTCCCTCTCGTAGGCCATTAATGAGTCCCATGATGGCGGCCTCTGTTGGTAAGCTTTGTATGTCCATGTATGTTTTGTTGAATCTTTCCATGTAGTTGCGGAGGCTCTCCCAATCTCCTTGCTTGATCCCTAGTAAACTGAGGGCGTGCTTGGCCTTATCTTTCTGGATAGAGAATCTGGCCAGGAACTTTTTAGCCAGGTCGTCGAAGTTTGAGATGGACTTTGGAGGTAAGTTGTCGAACCATCAGATTGCTGTCTTCGTGAGAGTTGTTGGAAAAGCTTTGCAGGGAACAGCGTCTGAGGCGTCGGTAAGGTACATTCTGCTTTTGAAATTGCTGAGATGGTGGTTGGGATCTGTGGTACCGTCATATAAAGTCATATCCGGGAGTTTGAAGTCCTTTGGGATTTTGGTTTTCATGATCTCCCTGGTGAATGGATCCTGTTCTTTGCGTGAGCTTTCCTTAGGAGTGATCCGAGGGGCCTTTGATTTGAGATCGGCTTCTAATTGCTGTAATTTTTCTTCCAATTCTCGACGCCGCCGTACCTCTCTTTGTAGATCCTTTCTGATTTCTCGTTGTTGTTGGGTTTCTTTTTCAAGTTGCTTCAAGCGATCTTGAAGCGCTTCTATTGCTCCCGGGTTTGCTGAATTTTTATCTCCGTTGGATTCTGGGGTATCTTTTGGTGTGGTGTCCGTATTTTTATGCGGCGTTCTGTTTTCTAGATCTGAATCGTGGTCATTGTCCTGGGCGTCTGCCATGGTAATGAGATGACTTCCAGGTTCCCCGGCAACGGTACCAATGTTCCGAGGGTTCCCTGAAACTGTAGGTCGATCTCAGACTAGATCTTCTGCGCTGGTCGGAACCGATGTGTCCGGCTAGTGAATGGTGGCCGAAGCTGGTGTGTCTAACTTGTTTGGACTGGACGTGCTGCTGATCCTTTGTCGCCGAAGGGTGCGGGGTACCTGCAAGAGACTCCGATGCTTAAGTTAGCATGGGTATTAAACAGGTGTTATGTAGAATAAGAGTATGAGTTATACCTGGGTGCTCCAGTGTATTTATAATGGTGAGATGTGACCTTTCGGATAAGATAAGTTAGTTATCTTATCTTATCTTTATCTTTTGAGTTCAGGTCAGTGTATCTTCAACGGAACCGCCTTTATCTCTATAGGCTTGGGCTGCCTTCGGATTTGGGTCGTATTCCTTGAGTTGGGCCATCCTAGGGGCTCTCCTGTGGATTTGGCCGAGTTCTTCGTAACGAAGTCGGTCCGCTTGACCTTAACAGGTCGGTCGCTGCATCATCGATCATCCCAGGTCAGATAGCTCGACCCAGGGTATGAACAGTAACAGTGCCCAATAGATAATATATAAGGTTCCGAAAAGCCAAAGACAATCCTAGAACTTCACAACAATACAAAGTATTAAAGCTTAATAAAATATATAAATTAAACCATAAACATGGTAATCTAACTTAAGAAAGTTCTATTCTAATAGTCACTGCTGTCTGATGCGGATTTCGAATACCACAACTGAACTGGCAAGTACACCGGGTCGTACCAAGTAATACCTAAGGTGAGTGAGGGTCGATCCCATGAGAATTGATGGACCAAGCAACAATAATTGAGTGATTCACTTAGTCAGACAAGCAAAAAAATAGTGTTTTGGGTTCAGATTGCATTAAACAATAATTCAGAGAGTTTAAGAGGGAAAATAAATGTTTGGTGCAAAAAAATGTATGAGAGAACAGTTAAGGTTTCAGAGTTATTTATTTTTCTGAATTTGTATTTCTCACCAACTATTTTAATCATGCAGGATTCAATTCATGAAAAATTGTAATTGACTAAACCCTAATTTCTTAGTGATCTAGTCTCCTCTAACCTAATCAACCACCAATTCCTTGGTCACTTAATGTAGATTAAAGGTTTAAGTACAATTATAGTTTATAAGCCACAAAAACCCTAATTACCCAAATATAAAAGGATTATATATATCACATATCCCGTTAAGTCCAGGTAACTAGTGATTTAGGAGGAATTACTTTCAAGCTATTATTCAAGTGAGTTAACTTTTCCAAGAATCAACAAGAATTCATGTAGAACAAGAGTTATTTTCCAATACACTCATATTCATAAGATGAAGAACGAAAGTAATCATTGAATTTAAATCAATACAATAATTAAAATGGAATGACAATAGTATTAACCCATAGAATAAACAGAGCTCCTAACCTTAACAATTAAGGTTTAGTTGCTCATGGTTCAGAGAAAAACTAGGGTTCCAAAGTGTGTAAAGTGTAAAATGAGGTAGAAGAGAGGAAGCAACCCAAAGAGCTAAATCTTTTTCTTTTTATATCTAACCTAATTGATTTAGAAATAAAATAAAAGAAATAAAATAAAATAATATCTCAAACTCTAGAGGATTGTGTTTGGAATTAATAATAAACAAAAGAAAATAAAATAAAACTAATTATTAAGAAAATCTTCATCCAACGAAGTCGTCCTTGAAATCCATGTACGCGGTGCTGGCGCTAAATGCCAGGCTCGGCGTTTAACGCCTGATGAGTCCATATTTTTCGATATATTTTAGCCCAATTTGGATGGATTTCATCATATAAACTCACACTTAAGCACCAAAATAGCATACTTTTGTGTTTTTTCTCTAGATTATGCCTAAATGTGAAAACATGCAATTTTGAGCTTAAATTAGTGATTTTAATCCCACTTTTATGCCATTCGATGCCATGACATGTTTTGTTGAGTGATTTTAGGTCCTAGAGGCAAGTTTGGCAAGGAAGAAGTGGAAGGAAGCATGTACAAAGGGAGAAAGCATGAAGAAAACAAAGGAGGAGAGCTCAGTCATGCGTGCGTGCGCACAAGGATGCATGCGTACGCACAAGGATGCGTGCGTACGCACAAGGAGGAAATCAGCATGCGTGCGTGTGCACAACAACTTGTGCGTACGCACAAAACCCCAAGCAGAGCGAATCCAGAGCATCGCGAAGTGTGCGTGCGCAAAATCTTCTGTGCGTACGTACAAGTGGAGATTCGGCGAAGTGTGCAGACGCATACACCTGTGCGTCCGCACAGGTACCAGTGCATGCCTCCATTAAAAAGTCACATGCAGCGCGGTTTTAAGGGTCTCTAGGCCATTTCTGAAGTGATGAAGGCTGGTTTAAGAGGCTATATTAAGGGCATATCAACACATAACAAAGGGAGCTCACTTGTAGGGTAGAAATACATAGTAAGAGTAGGAGTAGTGTAGATTAGGAAATTCTCTCTTAGGGTTCTTAGTTAGGATTTGTAGCATTTTATACTTCAAATTTTGAGTTAGGATTATAGCAATTTTATTGTAAGTATTTCTTTAACTCTCTCTTTTACTATACCACTTGTTCTACACTTGGTTTTATTTTCATCTCCTTTGTCCATATTTACATAGTCTTGCAATTTTAGATTTCTAGTTGTTTAATTTGATATTTGATGGCTTTTATATGTTTGTTTGAGTTGCCTTTATTGATTTTGAGCATTTGTGGTTCATAGCTTTCATTAATTTACCAATTTTGCCATATTTTATGATTATGCATATTAGGTGTTCGATAAAATGCCAATTTTGATTATGGGGTAATTTCCACCCCTTGGCTTGGAGAAAATGAGTTTATGTATTACTAGAGCCATAATGTCCAACACTTAGTGATAATTCGTGGGTTGTTAGTTGTTATTGTATCCACTAACGCTAGCTTTTTACCAATTAATTTGGTAAGTTAGCTAGGATTTGTTGATTAATGACAATTATGCTCACTTGACTTATCCTTCGATCTTAAGGGTTGACTTAGTGAGATTTATCCATCACAATTATCATAGTTGTGGTTATGGCAAGGAAGGGATTCCATGACTCATCCCAAGTCAAGGTTTCATTTATGTTTTAAACCACTTTTCCATCAATTTTGAGTCTTACTTGTTTATATTACATACATATTTCTTTTGTTCTTTCATTGTTTATTAATTGCAAATTTTGTCTTGTTCTTTTATTTCTTTATTGCTTCCTTATCATTGAAAACCCATTGCTTTCTTGCAACCAAAATTGTATGCACTTGTTGGCACTAGTTCCTAGGGAGAACGACCCGAGAGTCTAAATACTCTCGGTTAATTTGATTTGAATTGTGACAATATCTTGGATTAATTTTTGATTAGGATCAATTGTTGGTTCGGAGCTATACTTACAACGGAAAATATATTTTGTGAAAAATCCGAAACCACGTTTGGTCATCTATAAAAATTTTGGCGCCGTTGCCGGGGAACTAGCGTCATGAGTGCTATATTTTGGTTGTTATAAATATGTCTATAATGTAGATAGATACTTTTTGGTTGCTTGTTTGCTTTTGTTGGTAATTAGGATTTTGTTTATTTTGTTAATTGATGTCTTTAGTTGTTATTTTCAATTTTCTCTATGAGTTATCACCCTCTTGGTTTGGAGTTTGGTTGTTATCATTTTGTAGGGCTTGATAACTTCAATTTTGGATTGCATCGTGGGATTGGAGCATTTATTTTGGGAGGAGCAACCTCCTCTATACTACAATGAGCAAAACCCTCCCCAATTTGCATTGCCAAACCAAGGATATGGTGGATTTCATCTTGATTATACACCTTCACCACCATATACCTATGATCCATACCCCCAACATAACCCTCAATCACCATATTTTCAAACACCACACCACCACCACCATACACCTTCTTACATACCATCTCAAAACATCTACCAACATGAGTCACCTTCCACATATACCACCCTTCTCCCAAACTACGAACCTTCTTTTTCGCCACAATATGAAGCTTTCCCACCCTTGGCCCAAGACCAACAAGACCTTCAAGATTTTCTCCACGAGCAAGAAGGATTCCGAAGCACACAAGGATAATTCATGGCTACTATAGCCGAAGCGGTGAACCGCTTGGTTCTACTACGCTCATCCGATCAAGGCACTCCTCTTGAAGAGTGTGAAGGAGCAATTGAAGGGTGTAGTGAAGAGGAGAGCATGAAGCCACAAGGGAAAGAAGAAGAGATAGAGCATGAAGTGAAACAAGAGGGAGAAAGTGGAGTATGTGAACCAGAGGAGAGAAAGAGAGATATGAGGGAGATTAATCAAGATGAGGATTCCATCATTCATGATTTTTTATCCTCCTTGGTCAATCCCTTAATGATCCTAATGAGCCTCTTCCCAATGAGTTTGAGAGAGTCATGGAGGTAGACTTCTCACAACCTCCATGTTATGATTTAAGTGATGGGAAAGAGGAAGTTGGTGAGAAAGCAATCCGGGTCCAAGAACATATCGAATGAGTGGCAATTTCACCTATGAGCTTCATTGGCCACGTGATAAACCCAGTTTTTAGGGTTTATCGTGTGTTGAATTAAGAGCATTTCGATAACCTTTCCTCATATTTATTCAATGAAATAGCATGATTTTGTGATTGTCTCCTTATTTGTGCTTAGATGTGAAAACATACTTTTTAAACCTTTAAATTGATGATTTTTATCTTCCTTTGATTCCACTAGATGCCTTGATGTATTTGCCAATGATTTTAGATTGAAAAGGGCTAGGAAAGGATCAAAAGAGTGAAAGGAAAGCATACAAAGTGGAGAAATCATGAAAAGACAAAGATTTGGAAAACGCCCATGGATGCGCGCGCGCACTATGCACTTACGCGCGGATCACGAAATGCTCTAGGGACGCGTACGCGCGCTGTGCGTGTACGCGCCGAAGGCCGCACGTGATTTTTAAAGAAGAACTCGTGCCTGGCGATTTTGGAGGGTTTCTGGCCCCATTTGGAGCTGAGTTTTGGCAGGAAAAGGCTATGTAGACCAAGGAATGAAGGGGAAGACATGAATATACACACAATACACTTTAGATCTAGTTTTAGTTTAGTTTTAGAGAGAGAAGCTCTCTCTTCTCTCTAGGATTAGGATTAGGTTTAGTTCTTAGATCTATGTTTTAATTCATGCTTTAATCTACTTCTACTCTTCAATTCTTTGTTGTTACATTAATCATTCTTCTATTGTTTGTTATAATTTCTTTTACTTTGTTTCTATGCTTTGTTGTAGATCTACTTTTGTTCATTCTATTTTCTTTCAATTCAATTTGAGGTAATTCATGATAATTGTGTTTCTTTTGATTGTTGTTATCAATTCCTTGCAATAATTGTTGTTAGATTCTATACTTATTGTTAATTTACTATGCTTTACTTTTGCGCCTTCCAAGTGTTTGATGAAATGCTTGGTTGGATTTTAGAGTAGAATTTTATGCTCTTGGCTTGGGAAGGTAACTTAGGAACTCTTGAGTTACTAATGTCCAAGTGATTGACGATTGGAAGCCATTAACTCTAGATCTCACTAATTGAATTGGTGGAGAACTAGGACTTATAGACTTGGATTGATATAGCTCATTTGACTTTCCTTTACTATTAGTTAGAGGATGACTTAATGAGATTGATCCTTGCCAATTCTCATGTTGTGGTTAGTGATTAGGATAGAGATCCTTGACCACCAAACCTTGCCAAGACCACTTTATCATTTACATTTCTATTGCCCTTTACTTTCTTGTTTCTTATCCAAAATCCCAAAATATACAACTCATAACCAATAACAAGAACACTACCCTGTAATTCCTTTGAGAGACGACTCGAGGTTCCAATATTTCGGTTTGTAAATTTAGGGGTTTGTACTTGTGACAAACAATCTTTTGTATGAAAGGAATATTTCTTGGTTTAGAGACTATACTTGCAATGAGAATTTATTGTAAATTCTAAACCATCAAAAATTCGTTTATCAAAATGGCGTCGTTGCCAGGGATTTGCAATGGTGTTATGTTATTGGTTATTGTATATATGTGAATAGTGTGAATAGGTTTGTCTTTTGCTTGTTTACTAGTTTTTGTTAGTTTTATTTTGCTTTTCCTCTATGAATTCTCACTGTGGCTATGAGTTTGGTTCTCACTATGTTGTAGGAAATGTGGACTTTAACGACAACATGTACCAAGGATGGAACACTTCATGATGGGAGGAGCCTCAAGGAATTGATCACTGCTATTGGCAACAACCTCCGGATACTTATAGGTATAATTCACATCCTAGTACATGTGAGTTCAATGGCTATGGTGACTCTTTTTGTGATAATCAAGTACCACCACCATATGCTTACGAACCTTATCCTCAACATGACTATCAACCATGCTCATGAGCCCATTTTAACTAATCACCTTCTTGTGACCCACATCCATTGTATGACCAATAACCCATGCCATTTTCTTGCGACCGTTATGAGCAGGAACCTTTAGAACCACCACAACCCTATCACGACTACTACCAAGAACCACCTCAATACATACCATCTCGACACCTTTATCAAGAAGAACCGCCTTCTCACTATGAACCCTTTCTCCAAAATAATAAACCTTCCTATCCACCCCAAGCCCCAATAGATGACTCTCTCACCTTGCTACTTCAAGGCCAAGCGGATATGCAAAGGAACACTGATGAGCGGATAATTTATACGCTTTTTGGCATTGTTTTTAGTATGTTTTTAGTAGAATCTAGTTACTTTTAGGGATGTTTTCATTATTTTTTATGTTAAATTCACATTTCTGGACTTTACTATGAGTTTGTGTGTTTTTCTGTGATTTCAGGTATTTTTTGGCTGAAATTGAGGGACCTAAGCAAAAATCAGATTCAGAGGTTGAAGAAGGACTGCTGATGCTGTTGGATTCTGACCTCCCTGCACTTAAAATAGATTTTCTGGAGCTACAGAACTCAAAATGGCGCGCTTCCAATTGCGTTGGAAAGTAGACATCCAGGGCTTTCCAGAGATATATAATAGTTCATACTTTGCCCAAGTTTAGATGATGCAAACTGGCGTTCAACGCCAGCTCTCTGCCCAATTCTGGCGTCCAGCGCCCGAAACAAGTTGCAAAGTGGAGTTCAACGCCCAAACTGGCACAAAAGCTGGCGTTCAACTCCAAGAATGACCTCTGCACGTGTAACATTCAAGCTCAGCCCAAGCACACACCAAGTGGGCCCCGGAAGTGGATTTATGCATCAATTACTTACTTCTGTAAACCCTAGTAGCTAGTTTATTATAAATAGGACCTTTTACTATTGTATTAGATATCTTTTGATCCTGGATTGTATCTTTTGATCATTTTTAGATCTCTAGACCTCCATGGGAGGCTGGCCACTCGGCCATGCCTACCCTCTATTCACTTATGTATTTTCAACGGTAGAGTTTCTACACTCCATAGATTAAGGTGTGGAGCTCTGCTGTTCCTCAAAGATTAATGCAAAGTACTACTATTTTTCTATTCAATTCAACTTATTCCGCTTCTAAGATATTCATTCGCTCTTCAACCTGAATGTGATGAACGTGACAATCATCATCATTCCCTATGAACGCGTGCCTGACAACCACTTCCGTTCTACCTTCGACTGAATGAGTATCTCTTAGATCTCTTAATCAGAATCTTCGTGGTGTAAGCTAGAATGATGGCGGCATTCAAGAGAATCCGGAAAGTCTAAACCTTGTCTGTGGTATTCCGAGTAGGATTCAATGATTGAATGACTGTGACGAGCTTCAAACTCGCGAGTGCTGGGCGTAGTGACAGACGCAAAAGGAGGGTGAATCCTATTCCAGCATGATCGGGAACCTCAGATGATTAGCCGTGCCGTGACAGGGAATCTTGGACCATTTTCACAAGCGGAGGGGATGTAGCCATTGACAACGGTGATGCCCTTGCATAAAGCCAGCCATGGAAAGGAGTAAGACTGATTGGATGAAGGCAGCAGGAAAGCAGAGGTTCAGAGGAACGAAAGCATCTCTATACGCTTATCTGAAATTCTCACCAAGGAATTACATAAATATTTCTATCCTTCTTTTATTAATTAATTTCGAAAACTCCATAACCATTTGATATCCGCCTGACTGAGATTTACAAGGTGACCATAGCTTGCTTCATACCAACAATCTCCGTGGGATTCGACCCTTACTCACGTAAGGTATTACTTGGACGACCCAGTGCACTTGCTGGTTAGTTGTGCGAAGTTGTGAACCATGGTATTGGCATCATGTTTTTGGCGCTATCACCAGGGAAAGAAAGAGCAATGAATTTTACATAATCAAAGTGTAATCACAATTTCTGCGCACCAAGTTTTTGGCGCCGTTGCCGGGGATTGTTCGAGTTTGGACAACTGACGGTTCATCTTGTTGCTCAGATTGGGTAACTTTCTTTTTGTTTTGTTTTCAAAAATTTTTCAAAAATCTTTCAAAAATTTCTCCTTTGTTTTCGAAAAAAAAAAAATCAAAAATATTTTTTGTGTTTCTTGTTTGAGTCTTAAGTCATGTTATAAGTTTGGTGTCAATTGTATACTCATCTTGCATTTTTTTCGAAAACTCTCATGCATTCATAGTGTTCTTCATGATCTTCAAGTTGTTCTTGGTAAGTCTTCTTGTTTGATCTTTGCATTTGCATGTTTTGTGTCTTTTCTTGTTTTTCATGTGCATTCTTGAATTCTTAGTGTCTAAGCATTAAAGAATTCTAAGTTTGGTGTCTTGCATGTTTTCCTTGCGTTAAAAATTTTTCAAAAATATGTTCTTGGTGTTCATCTTGATATTCAAAGTGTTCTTGGTGTTCATCTTGACATTCATAGCATCCTTGCATGCATCACATGTTTTGATCCATAACTTTCATGCATTGCATCATTTTTCTTGTTTTTCTCTCTCATCATAAAAATTCAAAAATCAAAAAAATATCTTTCCTTTTTTTTTTCTCTTAAAATTTCGAAAATTAGATTTGACTTTTTCAAAAATTTTTAAAAATCTAGTTGTTTTTATGAGTCAAATCAAATTTTCAATTTAAAAATCTCATCTTTTTCAAAATCTTTTTCAAAAATAAAATCTTTTTCATTTTTCTTACTTATTTTCGGAAATTATAAAAATGTTTTTCAAAAATGTTTTTCTTATTTTTATATCAAATTTTCGAAAATAACAATACCAATTAATGTTTTGATTAAAAAATTTCAAGTTTGTTACTTACTTGTTAAGAAAGATTCAAACTTTAAGTTCTAGAATCATATCTTATGATTTCTTGTGAATCAAGTCATTAATTGTGATTTTAAAATTCAAATCTTTTTCAAAAACTAATTTCTATCATATCTTTTCAAAAATATCTTCTTATCTTATCTTTTTCAAAAATTTGATTTCAAAATATCTTTTCTAACTTCCTAACTTCTTATCTTTTCAAAATTTGTTTCAACTAACTAACTAACTTTTTGTTTGTTTCTTATCTTTTTCAAAACTACCTAACTAACTCTCTCTCTCTCCAATTTTCGAAAATATCTCCCTCTTTTTCAAAATTTCTTTCTAATTAACTAATTATTTCAATTTTTAAATCTTAACTTTCAAAAATCACTAACTCTTTTTCAAAAACTATTTTCGAAATTTTCCCTCTCTCATCTTATTCTATTTATTTATTCATCTACTAACATCTCTCCCTCACCCACCAAAAATCCGAACCCTCTCTCTCTTTCTCTTTCTGAGTTCAGATTTTTCTCTTCTTCTTTTCTTCTACTAACAATAAGGAACGTCTTTACTGTGACATAGAGGATTCCTCTTCTTTTCTTGTTTTCTTCTCTTTCTTATGAGCAGGAACAAGGAAAAAGGCATTCTTGTTGAAGCTGATCCAGAACCTGAAAGGACTCTGAAGAGGAAACTAAGAGAAGCTAAATTACAACAATCCAGAGACAACTTGATTGAAAATTTTGAACAAGTAAAGGAGATGGCAGCCAAACCCAACAATAATGCAAGGAGAATGCTTGGTGACTTTACTGCACCAAATTCCAATTTACATGGAAGAAGCATCTCCATTCCTACCATTGGAGCAAACAATTTTGAGCTGAAACCTCAGCTAGTTTCTCTGATGCAGCAGAACTGCAAGTTTCATGGACTTCCATCTGAAGATCCCTTTCAGTTCTTAACTGAATTCTTGCAGATCTGTGATACTGTTAAGACTAATGGAGTAGATCCTGAAGTCTACAGGCTCATGCTTTTCCCTTTTGCTGTAAGAGACAGAGCTAGAATATGGTTGGACTCTCAACCCAAAGACAGCCTAAACTCTTGGGATAAGCTGGTCACGGTTTTCTTAGCCAAGTTCTTTCCTCCTCAAAAGCTGAGCAAGCTTAGAGCTGATGTTCAAACCTTCAGACAGAAAGAAGGTGAATCCCTCTATGAAGCTTGGGAAAGATACAAGCAACTGACCAAAAAGTGTCCTTCTGACATGCTTTCAGAATGGACCATCCTGGATATATTCTATGATGGTTTATCTGAGCTATCAAAGATGTCATTGGATACTTCTGCAGGTAGATCCATTCACCTAAAGAAAACGCCTGCAGAAGCTCAAGAACTCATTGACATGGTTGCTAATAACCAGTTCATGTACATTTCTGAGAGGAATCCTGTGAGTAATGGGACGCCTCAGAAGAAGAGAGTTCTTGAAATTGATACTCTGAATGCCATATTGGCTCAGAATAAAATATTGACTTAGCAAGTCAATATGATTTCTCAGAATCTGAATGGAATGCAAGCTGCATCCAGCAGTACTCAAGAGGCATCTCCTGAAGAAGAAGCTTATGATCCTGAGAACCCTGCAATAGCAGAGGTAAATTACATGGGTGAACCTTATGGAAACACCTATAATCCATCATGGAGAAATCATCCAAATCTCTCATGGAAGGATCAAAGGCCTCAACAAGGCTTTAATAATGGTGGAAGAAACAGGTTTAGCAATAGCAAGCCTTTTCCATCATCTACTCAGCAACAGACAGAGAATTCTGAGCAGAATCCATTTAGCTTAGCAAACTTAGTCTCTGATCTATCCAAAGCCACTGTAAGTTTCATGAATGAAACAAGGTCTTCCATTAGAAATTTGGAAGCACAAGTGGGCCAGCTGAGTAAAAGGATCACTGAAATCCCTCCTAGTACTCTCCCAAGCAATACAGAAGAGAATCTAAAAGGAGAGTGCAAGGCCTTTGAATTAATTACCATGGCCGAACCCACAAGAGAGGAGAAGGACGTGAATCCCAAGGAGGAAGACCTCCTGGGACGTCCAGTGATCAATAAGGAGCTTCCCTCTGAGGAACCAAAGGACTCTGAGGCTCATCTAGAGACCATAGAGATTCCATTGAACCTCCTTATGCCATTCATGAGCTCTGATGAGTATTCCTCTTCTGAAGAGAATGAGGATGTTACTGAAGAGCAAGCTACCAAGTTTCTTGGTGCAATCATGAAGCTAAATGCCAAATTATTTGGTATTGAAACTTGGGAAGATTAACCTCCCTTGTTCACCAATGAACTAAGTGATCTGGATCAACTGACATTGCCTCAGAAGGGACAGGATCCTGGAAAGTTCATAATACCTTGTATCATAGGCACCATGATCTTTAAGGCTCTGTGTGACCTTGGTTCAGGAATAAACCTCATGCCCCTCTCTGTAATAGAGAAACTGGGAATCTATGGGATGCAAGCTGCTAAAATCTCATTAGAGATGGCAGATAATTCAAGAAAATAGGCTTATGGACAAGTAGAGGATGTGTTAGTAAAGGTTGAAGGCCTTTACATCCCTGCTGATTTCATAGTCCTGGATACTGGAAAGGAAGAGGATGAATCCATCATCCTAGGAAGACCTTTCCTAGCCACAGCAAGAGCCGTGATTGATTTGGACAGAGGAGAATTGATCCTTCAAATAAATGAGGACAACCTTTTGTTTACAACTCAAGGATCTCTCTCTGCATCCATGGAGAGGAAGCAGAAAAAGCTTCTCTCAAAGCAGAGTCAACCAAAGCCCCCACAGTCAAACTCTAAGTTTGGTGTTAGGAGGCCACAACCAAACTCTAAGTTTGGTGTCAAACCCCCATATCCAAACTCTAAGTTTGGTGTTGGGAGGTTTCAACAAAGCTCTGCACATCTGTGAGGCTCCATGAGAGCCCACTGTCAAGCTATTGACATTAAAGAAGCGCTTATTGGGAGGCAACCCAATTTTTATTTATCTAACTATATTTTTCTTAGTTATATGTCTTTATAGGTTCATGATCATGTGGAGTCACAAAATAAATATAAAAACTGAAAACGGAGTCAAAAACAGCAGAAGAAAAATCACACCCTGGAGGAAGACCTTACTGGCGTTTAAACGCCAGTAAGAAGCATGTTTTAGGCATTCAACGCCAGAATAGAGCATGGTTCTGGCGCTGAACGCCAGAAATGCACCCTGGAGGAGAACTGGCGCTGAACGCCCAGAACAAGCATGGTTCTGGCGTTCAACGCCAGAAATGGGCCACAAATGGGTGTTCAACGCCCAGAACAAGCACCAACCTGGCGCTGAACGCCCAGAGTTATGTGCAAGGGCATTTTACATGCCTAATTTGGTGCAAGGTTGTAAATCCTTGAACACCTCAGGATCTGTGGACCCCACAGAATCACCTCAGGATCTGTGGACCCCACAGGATCCCCACTACCTCCACTCACTTCTTCTCACCCCTCTTTCACACAATCCCATAAACACTCTTCCCCAAAACCCTTCACCAATCACCTCAATATCTCTTCCCCATCACCTCTTCACCACTCACATCCACCCACTCTTTCCCATAAACCTACCTCATAAACTCCACCTACCTTCAAAATTCAAAATCACTTTCCCACCCACACCCACCCTATATGGCCGAAACCTCACCCCCCTCCCTTCCCTATATAAAGCCTTCCATTCTTCCTCATTTTCACACAACACAACCCTCTCTTCTCTTCTTGGCCGAAACACAACCCCTTTTCCCTCTCCTCCATTTCTTCTTCTTCTTCATCTATTCTTTCTTCTCTTGCTTGAGGGCGAGCAATATTCTAAGTTTGGTGTGGTAAAAGCATAAGCTTTTTGTTTTTCCATTACCATTGATGGCACCTAAGACCGGAGAATCCTCTAGAAAGGGGAAAGGGAAGACAAAAGCTTCCACATCCGAGTCATGGGAGATGGAAAGGTTCATCTCCAAAGCCCATCAAGACCACTTCTATGATGTTGTGGCCAAGAAGAAGGTGATCCCCGAGGTCCCTTTCAAACTCAAAAGAAATGAGTATCCGGAGATCCGACATGAAATTCAAAGAAGAGGTTGGGAAGTTCTATCAAATCCCATCCAACAAATCGGCATCCTAATGGTTCAAGAGTTCTATGCCAATGCATGGATCACCAAGAACCATGATCAAAGTAAGAACCTGGATCCAAAGAACTATGTTACAATGGTTCGGGGGAAATACTTAGATTTTAGTCCGGAGAATATGAGGTTGGCGTTCAACTTGCCAAACATGGAAGAGAACGCACACCCCTACACAAGAAGAGTCAACTTTGATCAAAGGTTGGACCAAGTCCGTATGGACATATGTGTGGAAGGAGCTCAATGGAAGATTGACTCCAAAGGCAAGCCGGTTCAACTAAGAAGATTGGACCTCAAGCCTGTGGCTAGAGGATGGTTGGAATTCATCCAATGCTCCATCATCCCCACTAGCAACCGATCTGAAGTTACTGTGGATCGGGCCATAATGATTCATAGCATCATGATTGGAGAGGAAATAGAAGTCCATGAAGTCATCTCTAATGAACTCTACAAAATAGCCGAAAAGTCATCCCCCATGGCAAGGCTAGCATTTCTTCATCTTATTTGCCATCTATGTTACTCAGCTGGAGCTTTCATAGGAGGAGACATTCCCATTAAAGAGGACAAGCCCATCATCACTAAGAAAAAGATGGAGCAAGCAAGAGAGCCCATTCATGGAGCTCAAGAGGCGTATGAAGCTCACCACCATGAGATCCTGGAGATGCCTCAAATGCATTTTCCTCCACAAAACTATTGGGAGCAAATCAACACCTTCCTAGGAGAAATGCACTCCATCATCCTTCATGAAATAAGAGAAGATCAAAAAGCAATGAGGGAGGAGCAACAAAGACAAGGAACAGACATAGAAGAGCTCAAAGACATCATTGGTTCCTCAAGAAGGAAACGCCACCATCACTAAGGTGGATTCATTCCTCGTTCTTATTTCTTCTGTTTTTCGTTTTCTATGTTATGTGCTTATCTATGTTTGTGTCTTCACTACATGATCATTAGTAGTTAGTAACTTTGTCTTAAAGTTATGAATGTCCTATAAATCCATCACCTCTCTTAAATAAAAACTGTTTTAATTCAAAAGAACAAGAAGTACATGAGTTTCGAATTTATCCTTGAACTTAGTTTAATTATATTGATGTGGTGACAATGCTTCTTGTTTTCTGAATGAATGCTTGAACAGTGCATATGTCTTTTGAAGTTGTTGTTTAAGAGTGTTAAATATGTTGGCTCTTGAAAGAATAATGACTAGGAGACATGTTATTTGATAATCTGAAAAATCATAAAAATGATTCTTGAAGCAAGAAAAAGCAGCAAAGAACAAAGCTTGCAGAAAAAAAAATTAGGCAAAAAAAAATATAGAAAGAAAAAGAAAAAGCAAGCAGAAAAAGCCAAAAGCTCTTAAAACCAAGAGGCAAGAGCAAAAAGCCAATAACCCTTAAAACCAAAAGGCAAGGGTAAATAAAAAGGATCCCAAGGCTTTGAGCATCAGTGGATAGGAGGGCCTAAAGGAATAAAATTTCGGCCTAAGCGGCTAAACCAAGCTGTCCCTAACCATGTGCTTGTGGCGTGAAGGTGTCAAGTGAAAACTTGAGACTGAGCGGTTAAAGTCAAGGTCCAAAGCAAAAAAAGAGTGTGCTTAAGAATCCTGGACACCTCTAATTGGGGACTTTAGCAAAGCTGAGTCACAATCTGAAAAGGTTCACCCAATTATGTGTCTGTGGCATTTATGTATCCGGTGGCAATACTGGAAAACAAAGTGCTTAGGGCCACGGCCAAGACTCATAAAATAGCTGTGTTCAAGAATCATCATACTGAACTAGGAGAATCAATAACACTATCTGAACTCTGAGTTCCTATAGATGCCAATCATTCTGAACCTCAATGGATAAAGTGAGATGCCAAAACTATTCAAGAGGCAAAAAGCTATAAGTCCCGCTCATCTGATTGGAGCTATGTTTCATTGATAGTTTGGAATTTATGGTATATTCTCTTCTTTTTATCCTATTTGATTTTCAGTTGCTTGGGGACAAGCAACAATTTAAGTTTGGTGTTGTGATGAGCGGATAATTTATACGCTTTTTGGCATTGTTTTTAGTATATTTTTAGTAGAATCTAGTTACTTTCAGGGATGTTTTCATTAGTTTTTATGTTAAATTCACATTTCTGGACTTTACTATGAGTTTGTGTGTTTTTCTGTGATTTCAGGTATTTTCTGGCTGAAATTGAGGGACCTGAGCAAAAATCAGATTCAGAGGTTGAAGAAGGACTGCTGATGCTGTTGGATTCTGACCTCCCTGCACTCAAAATGGATTTCCTGGAGCTACAGAACTCAAAATGGCGCGCTTCCAATTGCGTTGAAAAGTAGACATCCAGGTCTTTCCAGCGATGTATAATAGTTCATACTTTGTCCAAGTTTAGACGACGCAAACTGGCGTTCAACCCCAGCTCTCTGCCCAATTCTGACGTCCAGCGCCAGAAACAAGTTGCAAAGTGGAGTTCAATGCCCAAACTGGCACAAAAGCTGGCGTTCAACTCCAAGAATGACCTCTGCACGTGTAACATTCAAGCTCAGCCCAAGCACACACCAAGTGGGCCCCGGAAGTGGATTTATGCATCAATTACTTACTTCTGTAAACCCTAGTAGCTAGTTTATTATAAATAGGACCTTTTACTATTGTATTAGATATCTTTTGATCTTGGATTGTATCTTTTGATCATTTTTAGATCTCTAGACCTCCATGGGAGGCTGGCCACTCGGCCATGCCTACCCTCTATTCACTTATGTATTTTCAACGGTAGAGTTTCTACACTCCATAGATTAAGGTGTGGAGCTCTGCTGTTCCTCAAAGATTAATGCAAAGTACTACTATTTTTCTATTCAATTCAACTTATTCCGCTTCTAAGATATTCATTCGCTCTTCAACCTGAATGTGATGAACGTGACAATCATCATCATTCCCTATGAACGCGTGCCTGACAACCACTTCCGTTCTACCTTCGACTGAATGAGTATCTCTTAGATCTCTTAATCAGAATCTTCGTGGTGTAAGCTAGAATGATGGCGGCATTCAAGAGAATCCGGAAAGTCTAAACCTTGTCTGTGGTATTCCGAGTAAGATTCAATGATTGAATGACTGTGACGAGCTTCAAACTCGTGAGTGTTGGGCATAGTGACAGACGCAAAAGGAGGGTGAATCCTATTCCAGCATGATCGGGAACCTCAGATGATTAGCCATGCCGTGACAGGGAATCTTGGACCATTTTCACAAGAGGAGGGGATGTAGCCACTGACAACGGTGATGTCTTTGCATAAAGCCAGCCATAGAAAGGAGTAAGACTGATTGGATGAAGACAGCAGGAAAGCAGAGATTCAGAGGAACAAATGCATCTCTATACGCTTATCTGAAATTCTCACTAAGGAATTACATAAGTATTTCTATCCTTCTTTTATTAATTAATTTCGAAAACTCCATAACCATTTGATATCCGCCTGACTGAGATTTACAAGGTGACCATAGCTTGCTTCATACCAACAATCTCCGTGGGATTCGACCCTTACTCACGTAAGGTATTACTTGGACGACCCAGTGCACTTGCTGGTTAGTTGTGCGAAGTTGTGAACCATGGTATTGGCATCATGTTTTTGGCGCCATCACCAGGGAAAGAAAGAGTAATGAATTTTACATAATCAAAGTGTAATCATAATTTCTACGCATCAAACACCCTAGAGTTTGTGACTAATTTGACTAAGGTAGTGCATACTTTAGCCTACCAATGCTTGAACACTCAAGGTGCTTCCGTAGCCACATGTGAAAAACCAAAAGATGAGCAAAGCATGAAAGAGAGATTGGAAAATCCGGTGAAGAAGAAGGAAGAGTCGAGCTTTGTATTGGAGCAATTGGAGACGCCTAGGGTCATTGAAGAAAAGGAAGAAGTGGTTGAAGATCTAGGAGATGCGAAACCACCATGAAAGTCTCAACAACCTCTGGAGCGTATAAAGATTGAAGAATATGAGAAGGTTGATCAAGAGATGGACTCAATCATCAATGATTTCTAAAAATAATTGAATCCTCTCCCATGGGACATGAAATTAACGCTATTGAAGACAACTCAACACCAAATGATGTTGGTGGTCTCATTGAAGACTCTTCCATCAAAGGTGAAGTTGATATGGAAGTAGATTTCACACAACCTCCCAAATTTGACTCGATTGATGATGAGGAGGAATTGGAAGAAGTCAACAAGCAAGAAGAAGATAAAAGAAGTTGTCAAGAGGTGGAAATACCCGAAGAAGAGCATAAGGAAGTCGACCTTGCATTGTCTAAGTGTGGGGAGGTTTCCCTCCCTAAGCCACCATCCAACATATCAGTCGAGTAGGTAAAATTTTCAAACCTAAGCTTTACTTTCTCATTTGAATATGGCTTGATTGAAACGGATGGACAACTTAGAGCTTTTTGTAGAACTAAGGGTAAAAAGGAGTTGTGTAGTGGTTGGAAGTTTGGAATTAGGCTCATTGAGGACCAAGCTTCAAAGCATAGGGATTATGATTGGGTGAATGTTACTTTACATGGGTCTATGAAGAAGACTTGGTGTGCTAGAGAGAATTCTATTCGTCAACCACCCGAACGGACAACTTATGAAGATCAACAAGAAGACGGGTGTGAAAATAAGATATGGGATCCCGGTTCAAAGCACGAAGACCAACTATGGGAGCTCATATCTTGGCTGGAACTCCATCCAAACTTGGTGAAGATGGTTGGGATTTCTGTCGACCAGTTGAGGAGCAAGGATCCTTGGAGATTCAAGGATGAGTACAAGCATAAGCCACCATGACAAAGAGCTTCCCAAATGTCCAACTTAAGGACTTAAACTAAAAGTGTTAGGTGGGAAATACCCCACCATGGTAAACTCTTTCCACTCTCTTGCCTTTTAAATAATAAGTGATTTGAGTTACCATTGTAGATAATATTCTTCCCATATATTTGTTTTAATAAATTGGTCGTAGGTTGCTTGTAGAGCAAGTCTCCCTTGCTTATATTTGAAAATTCCCAAAAAGCCAAAAAGAATTTTTGTCACTTTGTAATTTTGGCCAATCTTGAGCTGTAGGTAGTGTTAGGAGGATTTTGAGCAGTTTTTGTTACTTCTGAAAAAAAGGGGTCAAGGACGCGTACGCACGCTGTGCGCATGCGCGTCAATACACGGATGCAGGCTCATACTTTTTCCAGAGAGTTGGGCCATCCTTGAACCTCCACTGAGCGAATCACACAATCTCATGCACGTGTATGCGCACTGCACGCATACGCGTCGATATACATATTTGGCAATGCACATGGACGCGCACATGCCGCGTGCGCACCAATGTGCTGACGCAGTTTCCAGGCCTACAACCCAAGAGTTGTGCCAACTCTGGGCTAGCATTAAGCCCTTAGCCCAACTCACCAGACACGGACGCGCACCATACGCGTCCGCGCCCATGCCTCCACAACTCATCTACGCGAAGGCGCACCTGGCGCTTCCGCGCCCATGCCTCCACAACTCATCTACGCGAAGGCGCACCTAGCGCTTCCGTGCCCCCTCTCCAATCTTCCATCCACGCGCACGCGCACTGTGCGCACATGCGTCCTAATACCCCAGGGACACGAGAACCCTATCAATCATGCACCCTCCTTATCCCCAACGTATCTCCCTCTTCGTCTACCTCAACTCACCTCCATAACCACCCCTCTCAGAGCTCACCACAGACCTGCCACCGCACCGGCGATGCCACCGCCACCATCAACTCCCTTTTTTTCCCCCTTTTCTTCTTCTCTTTCCCTCCGCCTCGCCTCTCATCACTCCCTCTGCCCTCTTCTGACATTCCACCTGTTTGCTCTCACCGCCACTCTCTTTCTTCGCCTCACATCACCGCCACCGCTGCGAGTCATCACCGCTACCTCTCCTGGGTGGCATCATACTATTTCTGCCCTCCTCTTCCCCCTGTCTATTCCCGATTCCATCACTGCCTCTGCTTCCAAGTTTCCCCTGCCCCATTGCTTTGTTTCTTTACTACTTTCATTAATTTTGATATGCTTAGATTAGATTAATTAGTTGAATAATCTTTTTTCTAGGCTAGTTAGATATGCATGTTTTATTTGATCCTAGGTTGTTAGGTAGCTAGGTTGTGGTTAGATGATCCTAGGCCTGATAATTGCTCCGTTTGTGTTTATCTGTTTGAAATGCATATTCTTTGTTTGCTAAGTGATGGTTGATGAGTTGTTCTGTATCCATCTTGATACTACTTTGCTGCTAATTCACTGCTGCCCTGCTGAATTCTAGTTGTTGAGTTATGTTTCATGCTGCCGGTGCATATGTATTGCATGCTTCTCTCTTGCTTGATGAGATTTCTAAATACATATGTGAATTTTTGCTGCTCTTTGCTATCTGGGAACATCCGATTTACTGTCGGAATGCTGCCCAAATTTCTAGAAATTGTTGTGTTCTTCGACTTACACCATATGCATTAAACTTGGCACTCTTGGTTTGAGAGTTACTTACTTCACACCAAGTTCAATCCCTAGGTCACTTTGGCTAGCATCTCTATAATTGTGTTGTTTCCTGTGATATGCATTGAACCTGCATGCACCTTCATCTCTCAAGTCACTCAATCATCTTTTACTCAAGTTTATGATTAAGCTTACCATTTGAGTTTAACTTGCAATTTTGTTGAATATAGTGCATTCATTTGCAATAATTGACACATTCAACTTGTGTAACTCTTTTTCACTCAAATTGATTCATAACTTGTCTTAGTTACACAAAATGCACTTTCATTTTGTCAACACCGATTATTGCAAACCTAGTGACCGCGACATTGATTGATGACTTACTTTTAATTAATTGCTTCTTTTGTAATCTCATATTTCATCATCAATGACTGCTTCTCCCTCATGTTTGTGAGTATGCTTGTTACCCATACTTGTGATTCATTGTGATTAAGCAAATGACCATCATACCCCTAACCTTTGAACCAGTTTTTCTAACTTTTAACCTGCCTAACCTGCTTATTTTCTTTTTAGTTTTCAACTAACTCTTTAACCATTATTTTTGGGTATGATGCTCATTGAGCTTAATGAACAAGCAATGTGCATATATTGCTTGAATTCTTGGTTTATAGCTTTTGTGTTGAATGCTAATTTCTGTTGCTTGTACTCCAAGTTTTCTTCCTTTTGACTCACTTCATGTTAATATGCCATTCCTTGCTTTCCATTCCCCTATTTGCCTAGTTGTTTATATCATGCCATATTTGCTTTCAGGATGGCCGATAGAGGAAAAGCAAAGGCTACTACCTCAAGAAAGAGGAAGAAATCTCAAGCCTCCACCCTCTCTCCTTATGCCAACTATGCAAAGAACCCATTTAATGAAGTGGATAAACAGAATCAGCAGCTACCGCCCACTAACATGTACACATTTCCCAATCTTTACTATGAGCTGCGCTTCCCTACCTATCGAAAGACAAAGCTGAACATTGAGAAGAAATTGGCCCTTCCCAACGACCTGAGGCACTCTATTAATATCCATATTCAGGGATTGGGCTTGGGCTTTGTTGATAAGGATTCGGGAAGAATAAACACTTCATGGGTCAAGGAGTTTTACTGCAACCTCTTCCGCACGACTCTTGAGTCAGTCCACCTACAGGGAGGACAGGTCTTAGTGACTGAGGCTGCTATTGAGGGTGTATTGCATTGTCTACCCCGGACTGGTGACACATGTGCATACCAAAAGGCAGAGATTGCGATAAATGCTATGACCTTTGATTATGAGGTGCTGAAGTACGTTATTGCCACACCGGACGCCCCTTGGGTGATGGACTCTATCAACCAAAGGCCCAAGGAGATATTATTTGCTTATTTGTCTAGAGAAGCTAGGACTTGGCAGCAGATATTCGCCCACTATGTCCTTCCTACTACCCATTTTTCCGAGATTCCGATGGATATGCTTCTTCTGATTGGCTGTGTCATGGAGGGGAAGGAGGTATACTTCCCCCGATTGATTAGGCGAGGCATGTGGCAAGCACACATTCGTGGCCTACTACCATTTCCCACATTGGTCACTAGCATGATTGAGTTAGCCGGTGCCCCATGGAATGACGATGACGTGACACCACCGCCCCCAGACGACGACGACAAGGAGGTTACTATTCCGTGGGGTACGTGGGTTCACGAGAAGCCTCCATCCAGGCGCCGCTCTCGAGCTAGAGCAGTAGTAGAGGCAGCTAGACCTTCATCTTCTACAGCAGCAGCAGGACCTTTCTCTTCTACAGCAGCAGCAGTAGCTCCTTTACCATCACCACCAGCACCCGAGCCGACATATTTGCTAGTACAACGCCTATTTCACTTCATGGAGTGTAGCGAGCGTCGTATCATGCGGTGTCTCGATCGCATAGACCAGGTGTTTGTATCACAGGGCATTGAGCTACCCCCTCTCCCCGACTCTCCCGCTTCCGATGAGAAGGATCACGAGGCAGAGCACGAGGAGGAGCATGTTGAGGAGCCGGTTCAGCAGGAGGCTCCTCTACAAATGTAGGCTACTCAGGAGACCCAGCAGCCTCCCGAGGAGCCAGTGCCCCAAACAGTGCCCCAGCCGGAGCCAGATGCGACTGTTGACCCTCACCATGAGCCCGATCACTAGCATCGAGGACGATGCTTCATCATAAGTGTGGGGAGGTCACCGTCATCGCCGTCGGTGGATTTGGTGAACATTTTCGGACACTATCACTTATTTCATCATATTTTGCTTTATTTTGCACTATTTTGGGATTATTTTACATATTTGCTATTGCAGACACTTTTATTTTGGTTGTTGCACACATTTATTGTATATATTGCATTTTAGCCTTTTGGTTGTTTTAACCTTTTGGTTGTGATTTGGAAAATGTTTTGAATTATTGAGAACTTAGTTAAACCCTTTGTGCATAAAAGAATTTTGTTTTGATTTAAAAAAGAGGGTAAACTAAGGGATCGTAGAATTTCTCAATCACAACATTACATTTGCATTTAGAATAAGCTTAGTCAAAACAATGAAATCTTTCCAAGGAATTTATCTATAGGGCACCACCACCCCAATTGATTGGAAAATTTTTGATGAACTTGCATGAATTCATAATTTGTAAAGCATGTTTCGAGCTAAGAACACAAGCTTGTGAGATTTGAGCCTAATTGTGTGGTTACATCTTATAACCACTTATTTCCCTTCTTGTGTGAAATTGTTCTCTTCCTATAATTGTGATCCTTGATTTGTTTAATTCTATATGTCTCATTATTCCTTGTATTCATATATTTATATGAATGAGGCCATTATTTCATTAGCTCACTTACCCAAATAGCCTACCTTTTACTCTCCATTGTCAACCAATTTTGAGCCTACACCTAACACAATTGTTCTTTATTCTAGCACATTACAAGCCTAAAGCGGAAAACAATAAAAATCCCTTGTTTGGATCTTTGATTGGCTTAGGCTAGTGAGAGTGTTTTATATTCAAGTTTGGGGAGGTTGGGAACATTGGTTGGGATAAAAGAGTGTTTTGTATTTCTATACTTGGGAATTGGTGCATACTCATGTATTGATTAAATGTATAGACCTTATGCATTGTTGCTCTTGTATGCAGCTTGAAAGAAAGAAAAAAACATAAATGTGAAAAAAAGAAAAGAAAAGAAAAAAAAGGAAAAAATAGAAAAAGAAAGAAAAAGAAGAAAAACAATAAAAAGGGGACAAAATGCCCCAAAGTAAAGTCCAATAAGAGTCAATGCATAAGTGTTGTGAAAATCAAAAAGAAAATGCATGAGTATGTAAAAAGTGAAGGATGGGTAGTTAGGTTAGTACTTAATTGTATAGGGTATTATATAGGTTAGGTGGGAAAGTTGGGCTAATCAAAGATTCAAATTCTAGTCCACTAATCCATATATGATCCTACCTTAACCCTAGCCCCATTACAACCTTATGGAAAGACCTCATGATACTTGTATGCATGCATTGAATGATTGTTGATTGTTAGATGAAGAACAAATTTTGGAAAGCATGATTAGGGGGGGAATTGAGTGAATCAACCCCTAAATACTTAAGTGAATAGAGCAGATACACATCCGGTGAGGGTTCGATTGCTCAATTACATGTATTCACCATAATCATTCTTGTTCATGCAAGTTTGTAAATCCTGGTTGGACTTGACTTCCAATGTTTGAACCCTTGTGCTTACACATATTCTCTTGGAAGTTGATTTGTTTTGACCAAGCATTTGTATCCATATAGATAGTCGCATTTAGATAGTTTAGTTGCATTGAATAAATGTCATACCCTTTGATTCATTCTTGGTTTAGCATGAGGACATGCTAAGGTTTAAGTGTGGGGAGGTTGATAAACCCCGTTTTTAGGGTTTATCTTGTGTTGAATTTAGAGCATTTTGATAACCTTTCCTCACATTTATTCAATGAAATAGCATGATTTTGTGATTGTCTCCTTATTTGTGCTTAGATGTGAAAACATGCTTTTTAGACCATTAAATTGATAATTTTTATCTTCCTTTGATTCCACTAGATGCCTTGATATGTTTGCCAGTGATTTCAGATTGAAAAAGGGCTAGGAAAGGATCAAAGGAGTGAAAGGAAAGCATACAAAGTGGAGAAATCATGAAACGACAAAGATTTGGAAAATGCCCATGGATGCGCGCGCGCACTATACGCCTACGCGCGGATCGCGAAATGCTCTAGGGACGCGTACGCGCGCTGTGCGCGTACGCGCCGAAGGCCACACGTGATTTTTAAAGAAGAACTCGTGCCTGGCGATTTTGGAGGGTTTCTGCCCCATTTGGAGCTGAGTTTTGGTGGGAAAAGGCTAAATAGACCAAGGAATGAAGAGGAAGACATGAATATACACACAATACACTTTAGATCTAGTTTTAGTTTAGTTTTAGAGAGAGAAGCTCTCCCTTCTCTCTAGGATTAGGATTTGGATTAAGTTTTGTTCTTAGATCTAGGTTTTAATTCATGCTTTCATCTACTTCTACTCTTCAATTCTTTGTTGTTACATTCATCATTCTTCTATTGTTTGTTATAATTTCTTTTACTTTGTTTCTATGCTTTGTTGTAGATCTACTTTTGTTCATTCTATTTTCTTTCAATTCAATTTGAGGTAATTCATGATAATTGTGTTTTTTTTATTGTTATGATGAATTTCTTGCAATAATTGTCGTTAGATTCTATACTTGTTGTCAATTTACTATGCTTTACTTTTGTGCCTTCCAAGTGTTTGATGAAATGCTTGGTTGGATTTTAGAGTAGAATTTTATGCTCTTGGCTTGGGAAGGTAACTTAGGAACTCTTGAGTTACTAATGTCCAAGTGATTGACGATTGGGAGCCATTAACTCTAGATCTCACTAATTGAATTGGTGGAGAACTAGGACTTATGGACTTGGATTGATATAGCTCATTTGACTTTCCTTTACTATTAGTTAGAGCATGACTTAATGAGATTGATCCTTGCCAATTCTCATGTTGTGGTTAGTGATTAGGATAGAGATCCTTGACCACCAAACCTTGCCAAGACCGCTTTATCATTTACATTTCTATTGCCCTTTACTTTTCTTGTTTCTTATCCAAAACCCCAAAATATACAAAATCATAACCAATAACAAGAACACTACCCTGCAATTCCTTTGAGAGATGACCCGAGGTTCCAATACTTCGGTTTATAAATTTAGGGGTTTGTACTTGTGACAAACAATCTTTTGTATGAAAGGAATATTTGTTGGTTTAGAGACTATACTTGCAATGAGAATTTATTGTGAATTCTAAACCATCAAAAATCCATTCATCACCACCATCAATATGCTCTCTTGGAAACGGATTACCAACTTAAGATCCTTCTTGGGTTGGTACATGGTGGAGGAAAGGATGTTGGTAGCTGGTGCGCAGAAATCGTGACGGTTCATTCCTTGCTAACGGCGCTAAAAACTTAATACGCACGTTCATAATCTTAGTTCTTTGTCACAACTTCACACAACTAACCAGCAAGTGCACTGGGTCGTCCAAGTAATAAACCTTACGTGAGTAAGGGTCGATCCCACGGAGATTGTCGGTTTGAAGCAAGCTATGGTCACCTTGTAAATTTCAGTCAGGCGGATTCAAATGGTTATAGAGCTTTAATAATTATAAGATAAATAAAACATAAACCAGGATAGAGATACTTATGTAATTCATTGGTGAGAATTTCAGATAAGCGTATAGAGATGCTTTCATTCCTCTGAACCTCTGCTTTCCTGCTGTCTTCATCCAATCATTCCTACTCCTTTCCATGGTAAGCTTTATGTAGGGCATCACCGTTGTCAATGGCTACATCCCATCCTCTCTGTGAAAATGGTCCAATGCGCTGTCACTGCATGGCTAATCATCTCTCGGTTCTCGATCATACTGGAATAGGATTTACTATCCTTTTGCGTCTGTCACTACGCCCAGCACTCGCGAGTTTGAAGCTCGTCACAGCATTCCCTTCCCAGATCCTACTCGGAATACCACAGACAAGGTTTAGACATTTCGGATCTTAAGAATGGCCGTCCATGGGTTCTAACTTATACCACGAAGATTCTAATATCTCGGACTCGGTCCCCTGTATTAGCTATCTAAGAGATACTCATTCTAGCTTGTTTGCATGTAGAACGGAAGTGTTTGTCAGGCACGCGTTCACAATTGAGAATGATGATGAGCGTCACATAATCATCACATTCATCATGTTCTTGGGTGCGAATGGATATCTTAGAGAAGGAATAAGCTTCAATTGAATAGAAAAATAATAGTACTTTGCATTAATTCATGAGGAACAGCAGAGCTCCACACCTTAATCTATGGTGTGTAGAAACTCTACTGTTGAAAATACATAAGTGATAATGGAGTTCATTGGTCTCGGCCCCAGACAGGGAACCAGAAGAACCAAGACTAAAAATGATCCGAAGATGTAAATACAATAGTAAAAAGTCCTATTTATGCTAAACTAGTTACTAGGGTTTACAGAAATGTGTAAATGATGCAAAAATCCACTTTCAGGGCCCACTTGGTATGTGCTTGGGCTGAGCATTGAGCTTTACACATGTAGAGGCTTCTCTTGGAGTTGAACGCCAGTTTATAACCTGTTTCTAGCGTTTAACTCCAGAATGCAGCATGGAACTGGCGTTGAACACCAGTTTGCGTCATCTAAACTCGGGCAAAGTATGGACTATTATATATTTCTAGAAAGCACTGGATGTCTACTTTCCAACGCAATTGAGAGCGCGCCATTTGGAGTTTTGTAGCTCCAGAAAATCCCCTTTGAGTGCAGAGAGGTCAGAATCCAACAGCATCTGCAGTCCTTCTTCAACCTCTGAATCTGATTTTTGATCAAGTCCCTCAATTTCAGCCAGAAACTATCTGAAATCACAGAAAAACACACAAACTCATAGTAAAGTCCAGAAATGTGATTTTTAATTAAAAACTAATAAAAATATACTAAAAACTAACTAAATCATACTAAAAACTATGTAAAAACAATGCTAAAAAGCGTATACATTATCCGCTCATCAGTAGCCAAAGGACTTCAAGGATCATCAAGACTTGGAGTTCAAGGATGGTGTAGAACACAATTGGGTGATTTTCGGAGAATGTTGGAGTGCTACAAGGGTCATTTGAGAGAGCATGGAAATCAACAAGAAGGTGAGTGGATGCCTAGAATATGGGATCCCAGAGGAGAGTCAAAGAGTAAGCATGGATGAAGGTTCAAGGAGGGGTGAAAAAATAAGCCACCCTAACAAGAATCTCCTCAATTAGTCCAACTAAAGGACTATAAACTAAAGTGCTAGGTGGGAGACATCCCACCATGGTAATATCTTTCTTACCCTTTCTCTTTGTTTATAGTCCTAGTTTATTGCATGTTTACTTGTCTTAGTTAGCTTAGGATTAGTTTAAATTTGAGTTTAGATATGTTAATTTGCATATAGATCATGATTTTGTGATGTTTTGAATGTTTTGGGGTTGAATTTTGTTGAGCTAAGGTTTAATACCTTAGAGTTTTGAAGAAATTTTTTTTTTTGCAAAACAGGGTATCTGTGCGTACGCACACTACGGTGCGTGCGCACACAACTGTGAGTTTCGCAACCTGTGCGAGCGCACAAGCCTGTGCGCCGCTTGTGCGCCCGCACACTCTGTGTATTGCCCTCTGTTTGCAGCGCCAGCACGGTCTGTGCATTGGCGCGCCCTTGTTTTCCTTGGTCTGTGCGTGCGCACCATCTTGTGCGTACGCACGCATGTTCTTTATTGCGCCCTCTGTGCGGCCGCACAGGATTGTGCGTTTGCACACGAGCTTGCGGCTCCTCTGGTAGGAGCATTAGCACAGCCTGTGTGCCTGCACCCCATACCCCTTTTCACTCATGTGCGTGCGCACGGACATGTGTGTGCACGCACACGAGATCCCTCCTTTACAAAAAAAAAGTGTGCCGTGCGTGCTGATACCAGGGCATCTTGGCCAGTTTCACTGACCTTTTCTTTACTATTTTTAGGTTAGTTTCATGCATTTCTTTAGGAAATAAGCTAGTTTTGGGTAAATATTCACTTATGCCTTGACTTAAGCACACATTGTGCATTTTACATGATTTCATGAGGATTTTGCATAAGTTTAGTGACAAATATTATGTTGCATTACTCATGACTTGGACTGGAGCTTTGATGCACTTTGTTGCTTGATTCCAGGACCAAAAAGGAGCAAGAAAGGGGAGGTAACTTGCAAGGATTAATGAGAAAAGTGATTGCCAATAACACTCTCAAAGAAAGCCATCAATGCCCACGTTAGAGAGTCACGTTAACCAAATTAACGTGAACTCTAACGTGGAGAAGAGAAGATGAGCCAACGTTAGTGACACTCAACATTGTCATTAACGTTGGCAATCACTCATAAGTGGCCACGTTAGAAGCCACGTTAACCTAGTTAACGTGGCCTCTAACGTTAAGGGGGAGGGAGAGAAGCCAACGTTAGTGACACTCAACATGGTCACTAACGTTGGCCTATGGTGCTAAGTACCACGTTAACTCTCACATTAACTTGGTTAACGTGGGAATTAACGTAGAGGATGAAGAATTGTCGACAACGTTAGTGACACCCAACATTGTCACTAACGTTGAAGCAACCACACAACCCCCAAGAGTCACGTTAACCTCCACGTTAACTTGGTTAACGTGGAAGCTAACGATGAGAAATGAAAGATGAGCCAATGTTAGTGACACTCAACATTGTCACTAACGTTGGGATGGCTAAAAGATGGCCACGTTAGAAGCCACGTTAACCTAGTTAACGTGGACTCTAACGTGAGACCCAGGGGCACATTGGAACGTTAGTGATAATGTTGAGTGTCACTAACGTTCTCGAAGGTTGGCAAGGACCACGTTAGAAGCCACGTTAGCCTAGTTAACGTGGGCTTTAACGTGAAACAAGAAGGGGCACACTGGAACGTTAGTGACAATGTTGAGTGTCACTAACGTTCTCGAAGGACTAACAAGGCAACGTTAAAAGCCACGTTAACCTAGTTAACGTGGGTTTTAACGTAAGGCAAAGGGGTGCACTGGAACGTTAGTGACAATGTTAAGTGTCACTAACGTTCTCGAACTTATATTCTCACTAAATATTAACACCCCTAACGTCCTGAGCTGAAGTCTCTGCCCACTTAGCACTTTCTCTCTGCAAGTAAAGCCAAGCCCAAATGAAGAAAAGAACTGCTTCAAACTCAAGATCCAAAGGCCCAAGACTTGAAGAGTAAACTAGAAGCTGAGAAGAGTAGTATATATAGGAGTAACTTTGAATTGTAAAAAAGTTCTGGAGGCTGAAGAACCACTCTCTGTATTTACTTTCTTTGCAATTTCTAGTTTTATGATGTATTCTCCATCTTTGTTTTCATTTTCAAGAGCTATGAACAACTAAACCTCTTTCATTGGGTTAGGGAGCTCCGTTGTAATTTGATGGATCAATACTAATTTTCATTGTTCTTCTTCTATCTTTCCTCTTGATTTTACTTGAAAGATTTCGATCTTCATCCAATTGAGTAGTTATCTTGGAAGAGAAGCTATTCAAACTTAGATCTCTTTTGAACCTTGGAAGAGGAATGAAGAGATCAAGCTAGAAATGCTTTCTCATGCTGGACCAAATTGGGTTTGGATGGGTATGTGATTGTAACCCTCTCAATACTTGGTTTGGGAAATGCATGTGGTATAATCAGTGACCATACTTCATCTCTTCTCATGAGCAATTGACCAAGGAATTGGCTATTGATCAAGATTTGAGAGATTGAATTGCAAGGAATTGTAATTCAATCACTTAAGATTGCCAAGGAGATCAATGAGTGCATTGATTGAGGAAGAGATGAAAATGAACTTGATCCAGAGAATTGCAACATCTCCTAAGCCCAATGAACTCCCCATCTCTAATCTTAACCATTCTCTTTAATTTCTGCGATTTACTTTTATGAGCAAATCCCCCATTCCCATTTACAATTCTGCAATTTATTTTCAGTCATTTACTTCCAGTCCTTTAATTCTAGCATTTACTTTTCTGTTATTTACATTCCCGCCATTTTATTTTCTGCAACTCTCAACCCAAATTCTGGATTCGCTCAACTAGAACATTCTTCTAATTAAAGTTGCTTGATCAATCAATCCCTGTGGGATTCGACCTCACTCTATTGTGAGTTTTTACTTGACGACAACTTCGGTACACTTGCCGAAGGGAGATTTGTTGAGAGACAAGTTTTTCATGCATCACGTGCGCACATACCTGTGTGCACGCACACGTCTTAACACCCCCGCTGCCAGCAGCGCTCGCACGTCTTGTGCATTTGAATGCCCTAAATTCTGGCTGGTGTGCGTACGCACGGGTCGCGGTCTAGGCAATAATGAGGAAGGGTGCCCTGTTGCACCACTCCTCACCCCTTTTCTTCTTTCCTTCTTTCTTCTTCTACATCCTCTTCCCACTCCGCCCCATCCTGCCAGCGACCACCACCATCGTGTCTCTCTCTTCTCTTTTCTTCTTTTCTCTTCTTCTCTCTTCTTTCTTTCTTCTTTTTCTTCTTTCTTTCTTCTTTTCTCCGGCGAAGCTCCGTCGCCGTGAGACTCGCAGTGGCTATCACAAGTGCCATTGTTGCCTATCCCTTTCTTTTCTATTCTTCATCTTTTCAATTTTCTTATTTTAATCTTCTTTGTTATGTTTAGTTGCTTGCTTAATTTTTGGTTTTTTAATTTAACTTTGGTTATTTAGTTTAAGTTAGCTTAATCATTTGTTTGTTTGTTGCATTGCAAGTGTTCCAATTTTTGACTTAAGGGTTGTTCATGCTTGAATTTGGCTTTAATTTGTTGAATATGTGCACCGCATACCATGTGTTTGTTTAAATGCATGAATGAACTTTTTGTTTAATGCATGTGTTGTAGCTACCATATGTGTTAGACTATATCCTTCTTTGGCATTCTAATAGAGAATTGTGCACTTTTGAATAATTATAATGTTATTTTGGATTGGAATTTTAATCATGTACTTGTTCATTGTCTTGAGTAACTAGCACCAAATTGATTTAGAAATTGACTTTTTGTCTCTTATTTGGTGCAATTTTTTAACAAGTACATATTAAATTCAGTGAATTGAATGGAATTGCTTGTTCATCATGGTTTTTAAGTCAATATAATCACATCACAAGGTATTTTCTCCTTGTTAATGCTTTGCATTTGTTTGAGTTGATTTGACTTTATTCTTATCAAGACTTGTTACTTTTTATAGCAAGCACCTTCCCATGTGATTATTGCCTTATTCTTAAGGATGAATAGGTAGTTTCTCTTCATCATTGAATTGGTTATTGTTTGTTGTGCTATTTCATTAATCTTGCGCTTTCACTTGTACAACTTCAATATCCAATAATCCTACATTCAATTCACTTTTGTGGTACTTGCCTAAGTTTGCATGTGCTTAATTGATGCTCATTCATTGCTTGCATATTAGGCCATTTAGTTGAGGAACTCATGCTTACTTTTTCATTGTGTGGATGCCATTCTAACTGGCCATTGTGTGTATTCTAACTGTGAGCGTAATTGGAATACACACACGGCTCAATTTTTATTATCATACCACACCACTATGCAACTTTCTCAATTAGATGCTTAATTGCTCTCTCCTTTACCTTTTCATGCTACTTGCCTATGAGTTCTAATTATACTTTATTTATTCTTTTCGAGGATGAAACATGAAGGTAAGGAGTCGGGAGATGAGAAGGACACCGAGGAGGGAGACGCCGAGCATGCATTGGACTTGGCAATTTCCTCACAACCCAAGCCCCCGCATCCGCCAACTGAAGGTGGAGCTCTTGAGAGACATTCTCTCCGGATCGTGTTCGTGCACGGAAGACATGCAACGCTTAAGTGTGGGGGAGGATTCGTCATTTTGGGGTGTAAACTTTCTTTCCCGAACACTTTGCACTTTAATTTTGTTTTCTTTTATTATGTTCTTGTAGATATTTGGAGAGTTCTTGATTGTTGCATTACATTTTTCTTTTAGTACATATATCTTAGACTATTCATAGTTTATATCTATTGCATTTTGCATCTTTTGCATAGTAATAGTTTATAGATGGAGAATACATGCTGAAAGTAAACTAGAAGTGCAGAGAAAGTAAAATACAGAGAGTAATTCTAGGCCAAAGGCTCCCTAAAGTTTCTAGCTCTCAAACTAATTCAAAGTTACTCCTATATATACTACTCTTCTGATCTTCTAGTTGGCTCTTCAAGTCTTGGGTATGGGCCTTTGGATCCTGAGTTTGAAGCAGTTATCTTCATCATTGGGCTTAGCTTTGCTTGCAGAGAGAAAGTGTGAAGTAGGCAGGGACTTTTAGCTCAGGACGTTAGTGGTGTTAACGTTAAGTGAAAGTGTGGGTTCGAGAACGTTAGTGACAATCACCTTTTTCACTAACGTTGCTCACCCAAGTATGAGCCACGTTATCCTCAATGTTAGTGGCACAAACGTTGCCACTAACGTTGCCTCTTGGTCCTTCGCACACGTTATTGGGACTTACCTTTCCCAATAACGTTGATAAGCCTCCCCCTTCCCTACGTTAGAGTCCACGTTAACTTAGTTAATGTGGCTCTTAACGTAAGCTTGCCAATCCTTCGAGAACGTTAGTGACACTTACCTTTGTCACTAACGTTCCAATGTGCCCCTATTTCTCACGTTAGAGTCCATGTTAACTAAGTTAACGTGGCTTCTAACGTAGTCATGCTAGCCATCTCCAACGTTAGTGACAAAGGTGAGTGTCACTAACGTTGGCTTATTACCTCTTTATCCACGTTAGCTTCCACGTTAACTAAGTTAACGTGGGAGTTAACGTTGCTCATGGTGGCTCTTGGTGGTTCACCCCAACGTTAGTGACAAAGGTAAGTGTCACTAACGTTGGCGACCAATTGCTCTCTCCACGTTAGCTTCCACATTAACTAAGTTAACGTGGGAGTTAACGTGGCTTATGGAAGCTTGGCCAACGTTAGTGACAAAGGTGAATGTCACTAACGTTGGCTTCCCTTTTGCTTCTTAACGTTAGAAGCCACGTTAACTAAGTTAACGTGGCAACTAACGTGGCCAATTATGAGCTTGGTCCAACGTTAGTGACAAAGGGAAGTGTCACTAATATTGGCCTTATTGTCTTCTTCCACGTTAGAGTTCACGTTAACTAAGTTAACGTGACTCTTAACATGGGCTATGATGGCTTCGAGGGCGTTATTGGCGATTACTTTTCTCATTAACTTTGCAAGTTAGCTCCCATTCCACGTTAGAGGTCACGTTAGTTAGATTAACGTGGCTGCTAACGTGGTTCTTCCTTGCTTCTTTTGTCCTGAAATCAAGCAATAAGGTGCATCAAAGTTCTAATCTAAGTCATGGAAAATGCAACATCCAATTTGTCATTAAATTCATGCAAAATCCTCATGAAACCATGTAAAGTGCACAATGTATGCTTGAATCAAGATGTAAGTGAATATCTACCCAAAAAGAGCTTATTTTCTAAAAAATGCATGAAACTAGCCTAAAAATAGTAAAGAAAAGGTCAGTGAAACTGGCCAAAATGCCCTGGCATCACAACACCAAACTTAAAGCTTGCTTGTCCCTAAGCAAGTACTGGAACAAGAGAATGATGAATGGAATGCCAAGAGAAATGAGTCATTCTTGTGGAAGTCATGTTTCTGGTTTTATGGTGGTTTCATGCATAGCAACTTAGGTTCATTCCTTCACTGGCTTTCAGACCTTTATCATGTCCTAGAATACTCACTATGATTGCATCCCATGAGACTTTTATTCATTGATCATTTTGTTGTCATTTCAGGGCTTATTTGTGTTCTTAGGCTAAGTGCTCTGTAAGGGGGCAACTCTTTAAAATAAGCTTTCAGCCAACACTCCCGAACTAGTTGGTTCAAGGTGCTAGGTGTTGAAGCACCCCTAAGGACTTACTTCCTCAAGTCTCACCCCCATACACACACACCACAGGCACATGGTTTTTTTTTTCCTTGAGGTCTTGGTGTCCAGCACCTCTTTGGGTTACTAAATGTTCTGTAGCAAAGATTGCTCTTGATAGTAGACTTTCAGCTGATAATCCCGGGTTAGTTAACCCAAGTTACCAAGTGATAAAGCACCCCTGAGAGGTTAGTAATCCAAGCAGATCCTTGGTATAGGAACACCACAGACACATCCCTCAAGACTCAAACCCTTGGTGCCTAGCCTCTTTTCTTGCTATTTTTCTTTTATTCTTCAACTTTGATTGTTCTTTCCCTTTTTCTTATTAGGATCTTGTTATTTAGCTAGTCTCATGGGTATGTTCAAAGCATAGTATTCATGACAGATAGTTGTCTTCCCACCTTGTGGTTGAACCAACTTAGCTAACTTATGACCACACCACAAACTCAGGAACTTGCTCCATAGTATGAACTCCACTCTGGTCTTTTATAAAACACTCATTCTCTTTTCATTTGATTCAAAAGGACAAGCATACAAGTAAGTAACGTAAGGATGCAGTGACATAAAGACTAGCAAGCATAGACCTATTCAACAAAAAGCTTAAAAGACAGAATTTAAAAGGGTTCCAACTAACGAGTAACTATTAATCAAAAGTGCATTCGGACTTCCAACATTCAACATTCTAAGTTTATGGAATTAAAGTAACAATACAACCTTTGGGTGATGGTTTCTAGTTGCCTTCTTTTTGTCATCATCCTAGTCTTTGCTACCTCACTTCCTTGGGTGAAGGTGCACCATTTCCTCATAAGATTCCTGCAAAGTTATTGGAAGTTGCTTGTTCCTAAAGCACTTGAGAAATAGTTAGCTTGCATGTATGCTTGTGACTTATGAACTTAATTTGGTGTGTGAACACCAAACTTAGTTCCTTGCCTAGTACAAAATCTTGCATATATGTAGAGAACCTCATATCTTGTTGTTTGACAAAACAATTATTAACTAAAATCTAACTAGATCTAAGTGATTTCCCTTGATTGGTTGGAGCTAGCAATGTGCTTTGGGAATGGAGTGTGATTCTAACTAAATTCCTTTGGTGGAACACCAAACTTAGAATTACACTTTCACTCTTGAATTGTTTTGGTGTGGAACACCAAACTTAGCTCCTCGCAATATAGGGGAAATAACTTGTGATCTTTATTGAAATAAAGATGAAAAGGAAACTACTTGAGGTTGGGTTGCCTCCCAACAGAGCGCTCTTTTATCGTCGCTAGCTCGACGATTCCTCCTTTACTTGAGATGATACTTTACTATGGGGTTTTCCCCCATGTTGCTCAGATAATGCTTGAGTCTTTGTCCGTTTACTGTAAAAGTCCTCTCTGAACCTTCATCCATGACTTCGATGTGTCCATATGGCAAGACTTTTGTGACATGAAAAGGCCCAGACCACCTTGATTTGAGTTTTCCTGGGAACAGTCTTAATTTGGAATTGTAGAGGAGTACTTGCTGTCCCTTTTCAAAACTCCTGGGTGCAAGATGCAGGTCATGTCTTCTCTTTGCCTTCTCTTTATACATCTTGGTATTTTCATAGGCTTGTGACCTGAATTCCTCCATCTCTTGCAGCTGCAAGATCCTCTTTGCACCAGCAGCAATGCTGTCAAAATTTAGTATCTTAATAGCCCAGAGAGCTTTGTGTTTCAGCTCCAGTGGTAAATGACAAGCTTTCTGATGAGCGGATATTTTATACGCTTTTTGGGGTTAATTTCATATAGATTTTAGTATGTTTTAGTTGGTTGTTAGTTTATTTTTATTAGTTTCTAGGCAAAATTCATATTTCTGGACTTTACTATGAGTTTGTGTGTTTTTCTATAATTTCAGGTATTTTCTGGCTGAAATTGAGGGAGCTGAGCAAAAATCTGATTCAGGCTGAAAAAGGACTGCTGATGCTATTGGATTCTGACCTCCCTGCACTCAAAATGGATTTTATGGAGCTACAGGACTCCAAATGGCGTACTTCCAATTGCAATGGAAAGTAGACATCCAGGGCTTTCCAGAAATATATAATAGTCCATACTTTGCTCAAGAATAGACGACGTAAATTGGCGTTCAATGCCAGTTCTCTGCCCAATTCTGGCGTCCAGCGCCAGAAACAAGTTGCAAGTTGGAGTTCAACGCCAGAAAAGGATCCAAAGCTGGCGTTGAACGACCAAAACAGCCCCAGGCATGTGAAAGCTTTAGTCTCAGCCCCAGCACACACCAAGTGGGCCCCAGAAGTGGATTTCTGCACTATCTGTTATAGTTTACTCATTTTCTGTAAACCTAGGTTACTAGTTTAGTATTTAAACAACTTTTAGAGATTTATTTTTGTATCTCATGACATTTTAGATCTGAACTTTGTACTCTTTGACGGAATGAGTCTCTAAACTCCATTGTTGGGGGGGTGAGGAGCTCTGCTGTGTCTCGATGAATTAATGCAAGTATTTCTGTTTTCCATTCAAACATGCGTGTTCCTATCTAAGATATCCGTTCGCGTCTAACTATGGAGAAGGTGATGATCAGTGACACTCATCACCTTCCTCAATCCATGAACGTGTGTCTGACAATCACTTTCGTTCTACATCAGATTGAATGAATATCTCTTAGATTCCCTAATCAGAATTTCCGTGGTATAAGCTAGATTGATGGCGGCATTCATGAGAATCCGGAAAAGTCTAAACCTTGTCTGTGGTATTCCGAGTAGGATTCTGGGATTGGATGGCTGTGACGAACATGAAACTCGCGAGTGCTGGGCGTAGTGACAGACGCAAAAGGTTAGTAAATCCTATTCCGGTACGATTGAGAACCTGCAGATGATTAGCCGTGCGGTGATAGCGCACCTGGACCCTTTTCACTGGAAGGATGGATGGTAGCCATTGACAACGGTGATCCACCTACACACAGCTTGCCATAGGAGGAGATGCGTGCATGAATCAGAGGATAGAGGAAAGCAGAGATTCTGAAGACAAAGCATCTCCAAAACTCCAACATATTATCCATTACTGCATAACAAGTAACCTTTAATCCATGCTCTCTTGTTTATTCGCAACTCAACTGATAAATATAATTGACTTCCTGACTAAGAATTGCAAGATAACCATAGATTGCTTCAAACCAACAATCTCCGTGGGATTCGACCCTTACTCACGTAAGGTATTACTTGGACGACCCAGTGCACTTGCTGGTTAGTGGTACGAGTGTGAAAAGTGTGATTCACAATTCGTGCACCAAGTTTTTGGCGCCGTTGCCGGGGATTGTTCGTGTTTGAACAACTGACGGTTTATTTTGTTGCTTAGATTAGGAAAAATTTTTCTTTGGTTTAGAGTCTCTTATTATTGTTCTTGGTTAAAATTTTATACTTCTTCAAAACAAGTGTTACATTTACTGCCCAATTGGCTAGAGCGTTGGTCTAAGTCCGTGGCAGTTTGGTATACTCTTTTTAAAAATCTTTTTCAAAATAATAATTTCTCCATTAAATTTTGTGCCAAAATTTAAGTTTGGTGTTTTCTTGTTGATTTCCCTTTTGGTTTTCGAAAATTTTAGTTTAGTTTTCTAAAAACTTTAAGTTGGTGTTCCTTGGTGTTTTCCCTCCAAAATTTTCAAAAACAAGGAGCATCAGATCTAAAAATCCTAAATCTTGTGCCATCTTATTGTTTTTCTCTCTCTTCTTTAAATTCAAAAATATCTTTTCTCTCTATTTTAAAGCAAATTTTTGAAATTTACCTTTAAAAATTCAGATTTTTTTTTTTAAAATTTAAAACCTTTTTCAAAAATCATCATATCCTTTTTAAAACTTCCTAACCACTTTCTCTCTCCTCATTTTTTCAAAAATTTTCAACCATTTTTTTTATTTGACATCATCTCCCTTTCTCCATTATGGATCTAAGTGGAAATGAACAGTCCAGGAGGACTCTGGGGTCATATGCTAACCCCTCTACTGCTTCATATGGGAGTAGTATCTGCATACCCTCCATTGGAGTCAGTAGCTTTGAGTTGAATCCTCAGCTCATTATCATGGTGCAGCAAAGTTACCAGTATTCCGGTCTTCCACAGGAAGAACCCACAGAGTTTCTGGCACAATTTTTACAAATTACTAACACAGTACATGATAAAGAAATAGATCAGGATGTCTACAGACTATTACTGTTTCCATTTGTTGTAAAAGATCAAGCTAAGATATGGTTAAATAACCAATCTAAGGCCAGCATAAGGACATGGAAACAGCTGACAGAAAAGTTCCTGAATCAATACTTTCCCCCAAAACGGATGACACAGCTAAGGCTGGACATCCAAGGCTTTAAACAAGGAGATAAGGAATCTCTTTATGATGCCTGGGAGAGATACAGAGAGATGCTACGAAAATGCCCCTCTGAAATGTTTTCAGAGTGGGTTCAGTTAGACATCTTCTATTATGGGCTTGCAGAAGGAGCTCAGATGTCTCTAGATTACTCAGCTGGTGGATCTATCCACATGAGAAAGACAATTGAAGAGGCTCAAGAGCTCATTGATACAGTTGCCAGGAATCAGCATCTGTACTTAAGCAGTGACCCTTCCATGAAAGAAGAGGTTAAAACAGTAACTGCTGAACTCAGCCCTGTAAAACAAGCTGCTGAATTCAATCAGCAATTGGACTTTCTAACAAAGCAGTTAGCCGAATTCAAGGATAAACTACAAGAGACAAGGATGGCTAATATAAATATGGAAGAACAATTGAAGCAAACAAAGCAGCAGATGTCAAGACAAATAACAGAAGAATGCCAAGCAGTTCAATTAAGAAGTGGGAAAACATTAAATACCCCACCTCAAGGCAGCAAAGAGCTAAGGAATGAGCAAACCACCCAAAATTCACCTGAGGACAGTAAGAGCCCAGGGAAAAGTAATTCTGGCGTTAAAACGCCAGCAATCTGGTGGATGGCTGGCGCTGAACGCCTAGACCATGCCCAAGACTGGCGTTCAACGCCAGTAACAAGCAAGGACTGGCGTTCAATGCCAGAAACAAGCAACGATCTGGCGTTGAACGCTCAAAATGGGCAAGATCTGGCGCTGAACGCCCAAAATGGGCACAGTTCTGGCGTTCAGACGCCAAGAACAGACAAGGAGTTGGGGTCTCACGTCACTCCAGCTTCTAACTCTGGCACTCAATTGCCAGTGAGGGATCAGATACACACAAGTGCTGATGACAACCCTTCTAAAAGGCTTCTTCAACCACTTCTGTAGGCAATAAACCTACAACAACTAAGGTTGAGGAATATAAAGCCAAGATACCTTATCCTCAAAAACTCCGGAAAGAGGAGCAGGATAAGCAATTTGCTCGCTTTGCAGATTATCTCAGGACTCTTGAAATAAAGATCCCATTTGCAAAGGCACTGGAGCAAATACCTTCTTATGCCACGTTCATGAAAGAGATCTTGACTCATAAAAAGGATTGGAGAGAAACAGAAAGAGTTCTCCTCACTGAAGAATGCAGTGCAGTCATTCTGAAAAGCTTCCCTGAAAAGCTTAAAGACCCTGGGAGTTTTCTGATACCATGCACATTAGAAGGTAATTGCACCAAGACAGCTTTATGTGATCTTGGGGCAAGCATCAACCTGATACCTGCATCCACTATCAGAAATCTTGGTTTAACTGAGGAAGTTAAACCAACCCGGATATGTCTCCAACTTGCTGATGGCTCCATTAAATACCCATCAGGCATGATTGAAGACATGATTGTCAGAGTTGGGCCATTCGCCTTTCCCACTGACTTTGTAGTGCTGGAAATGGAGGAGCACAAGAGTGCTACTCTCATTCTAGGAAGACCCTTCCTAGCAATTGGACGAACTCTCATTGACGTCCAACAGGGGGAAATAACCCTGAGAGTTAATGAGGATGAGTTTAAGTTGAATGTTGTCAAAGCCATGCAGCACCTAGACCCATCAAAAGACTGCATGAAAGTTGATCTTATTGACTCTTTGGTAGAAGAGATCAACATGGCTGAGAGTCTCGAATCAGAGTTGGAAGACATCTTTAAAGATGTTCAGCCTGATTTGGAGGATTCAGAGGAAATGAAAGAGCCTCTGAAATTTCCTCTGGAAGAGGAAAAGCCTCCTAAACCCGAGCTCAAACCATTACCACCATCCCTGAAATATGTATTTCTGGGAGAAGGTGACACTTTTCCAGTGATCATAAGCTCTGCTTTAAATCACAGGAAGAGGAAGCACTTATTCAAGTGCTAAGGACACACAAGACAGCTCTTGGGTGGTCTATAGGTGACCTTAAGGGCATAAGCCCAGCTAGATGCATGCACAAAATCTTATTGGAGGATAATGCTAAACCAGTGGTTCAACCACAAAGGCGGCTAAATCCAGCCATGAAGGAAGTGGTGCAGAAAGAGGTCACCAAATTACTAGAGGCTGGGATTATTTATCCTATTTCTGATAGCCCCTGGGTGAGCCCTGTCCAAGTCATCCCAAAGAAGGGAGGCATGACAGTGATTCATAATGAAAAAAATGAACTGGTTCCTACAAGAATAGTTACAGGGTGGCGCATGTGTATTGACTACAGAAGGCTCAATACAGCCACCAGAAAGGATCATTTTCCTTTACCATTCATAGACCAGATGCTAGAAAGGCTGGCAGGTCATGATTATTACTGCTTTTTGGATGGCTACTCAGGCTATAACCAGATTGCAGTAGATCCCCAGGATCAAGAGAAAACAGCATTCACATGTCCATCTGGAGTGTTTGCTTATAGAAGGATGCCATTTGGGCTGTGTAATGCGCCTGCAACCTTCCAGAGATGCATGCTCTCTATTTTCTCTGATATGGTGGAAAAATTTCTGGAAGTCTTCATGGATGACTTCTCAGTATATGGAGACTCATTCAGCTCCTGTCTTGATCACCTGAAACTTGTCCTGAAGAGATGCCAAGAGACCAACCTAGTCTTAAATTGGGAAAAATGTCACTTCATGGTGACTGAAGGAATTGTCCTTGGGCATAAAATCTCAAACAAGGGAATAGAGGTGGATCAAGCAAAAATAGAGGTAATTGAAAAATTACCACCACCTGCCAATGTTAAGGCAATCAGAAGCTTTCTGGGGCATGCAGGATTCTATAGGAGGTTTATAAAGGATTTTTCAAAAATCGCAAAACCTCTAAGCAATCTGCTAGCTGCTGACACGCCATTTGTGTTTGACACAGAGTATCTGCAGGCGTTTGAAACGCTGAAAGCTAAGCTGGTCACAGCACCAGTTATTTCTGCACCAGACTGGACATTACCATTTGAGCTAATGTGTGATGCCAGTGATCACGCCATTGGTGCAGTATTGGGACAGAGGCATGACAAGCTTCTGCATGTCATTTATTATGCTAGTCGCGTTTTAAATGATGCCCAGAAAAATTACACAACCACAGAAAAAGAATTACTTGCAGTGGTTTACGCCATTGACAAGTTCAGATCATACTTAGTAAGATCAAAAGTGATCGTGTATACTGACCATGCTGCTCTTAAATATCTACTCACAAAGCAGGATTCAAAACCCAGGCTCATCAGATGGGTGTTGCTTCTGCAAGAGTTTGATATAGAAATAAGAGACAGAAAAGGGACAGAGAACCAAGTGGCTGATCATCTGTCCCGGATAGAGCCAGTAGAAGGGACGTCCCTCCCCTCTCTTGAGATCTCTGAGACTTTTCCGGATGAGCATTTATTTTCCATCCAGGAAGCACCATGGTTTGCCGATATTGCAAACTATAAAGCTGCAAGGTTCATACCCAAGGAGTACAACAGGCAACAAAAGAAAAAATTAATCACTGATGCAAAGTACTACTTGTGGGATGAACCCTATCTCTTTAAGAGATGTGCAGACGGAAAAATCCGTAGGTGTGTTCCTAGAGAAGAAGCGCAGAGGATCCTATGGCATTGCCATGGATCTCAATATGGAGGCTATTTCGGGGGTGAGCGAACAGCCACCAAGGTCCTCCAATGTGGCTTCTATTGGCCCACACTCTATAGAGATTCCCGGGAGTTTGTACGTAACTGTGACAGTTGCCAAAGAGCTGGTAATCTGCCCCATGGTTACGCTATGCCTCAACAAGGAATCTTGGAGATTGAGTTGTTTGACGTATGGAGAATTGACTTCATGGGACCTTTCCCACCATCATTCTGAAACACTTATATTCTGGTGGCAGTTGACTATGTATCAAAATGGGTTGAGGCCATTGTCACACCCACCAATGATACTAAAACAGTGCTGAAGTTCCTCCAGAAACATATCTTTAGCAGGTTTGGTGTCCCTAGAGTACTGATCAGTGATGGGGGCACTCACTTCTGCAACAAACAACTTTACTCTGCCTTGGTTCGGTATGGGATTCACCACAAGGTAGCTACTCCATATCATCCACAAACTAATGGGCAAGCTGAAGTCTCTAACAGAGAATTAAAGAGAATCCTAGAACGGACAGTAAGTACCTGTAGAAAGGATTGGGCACGGAGCTTGGATGATGCTCTGTGGGCTTACAGAACAGCATTCAAGACCCCTATAGGGACCTCTCCATACCAACTTGTGTATGGTAAGGCATGTTACCTACCCGTGGAACTGGAACATAAAGCCTACTGGCCAACCAGATTCCTAAACTTTGATGCCAAATTAGCAGGAGAAAAAAGATTTCTCCAGCTAAATGAGCTAGAGGAATTCAGATTCACTGCTTTCGAAAATGCCAAGCTTTATAAAGAGAAATAAAAAAAGTGGCATGATAGAAAACTGTCATCTAGAATCTTTGAACTAGGACAGAAGGTTCTGCTGTTTAACTCTAGACTCAGGCTATTCCCCGGGAAACTGAAATCCCGGTGGAGGGGACCATATGTGATTGCAAGTGTATCACCATATGGTTATGTGGAGCTTCAAGATATTGATTCTGATAAGAAGTTCATTGTCAATGGACAGAGAATCAAGCACTATCTTGAAGGCAACGTTGAGCAAGAGTGCTCAAGGCTGAAGCTAAATTAAAAGCTCAGCAAGGTCCAGCTAAAGACAATAAAGAAGCGCTTGCTGGGAGGCAACCCAGCCATGGGGCATCAATCCTCTAAGCATTTTGCCCTATTTTTATTTTTATTTGTTTATATAAAGTTCATTAATAACAAGGTAAAAGAATCAATTGCATAAGTTCACAGGGTTACAGAAGGAATCTGCACACAAAACAGAGAAAAAGAGCTCACTGGCAAGAAAACGCCAGTAAGAGCCTGTTTTGGGCGTTCAGCACCCAAAAGAGGCATCCAGTGGGCGCTGAACGCCAGTAAGGATAGCTATCTGGCGTTCAACGCCAGAAAAGGGCAACAACTTGGCGTTGAACGCCCAGGAGAGCAGCATTTGGGCGTTGAACGCCCAAAACAGGCAGCGTTTGGGTGTTCAAATGCCAGGTTGATGGGAAGGAGGTAAATTCGTTTCTTCTTCATATTTTTCATTCTAATTTTAATTTCCATGTTTCAAATCATGATTTCTTGCATACACATGTTAAGAACCCTGATTTCTAAAATCCTTAATTTCTAAAAATCCTACTTTAAAAATATCAAATGTATCTTAATCCATAAGCACAAATCCTCTTTTTCAATCCAATTCAACTCTTTTCCAAAAATCTTTTCAACTCATCAATATCTTTTTCAAATGTCCACATTATCTTTTTCAAAATCTAGATTTATCTTTTTCAAAAAATTTTTCATATCTTTTCAATTTTAAACTATATCCTCTCTTATCATATCTTCTATCTTATCTTTTCCAAATCAATCTTTTTTTATCATATCTTTTCTAAATTTTCGAACCCACCCCCTCCCTTTAAATATGGGTTCGGCCTCCCCCCCTTCCATCAACAATTGCACCTAGCTCTCCTTCTATCCCTCTCATTTCTTTTCTTTTGCTTGAAGACAAGCAAACCTCTAAGTTTGGTGTGTTTATCCGTAATCACTAAGATCATGGCTCCTAAGGGAAAACAACCCACTTCAAGAGGCAAGAAAGAGAGCGTTCCAAAATCACTTTGGAATCAAGGGAAGTTCTTAGCTAAAGAACATTCAGACCATTATTACAAAATAATGGGTCTAAGATCAGTGATCCCGGAAGTTAGATTTGATCTGAAAGAAGACGAATATCCGGAGATCCAGGAGCAAATTCGAATCAAGAACTGGGAGGTCCTAGCTAATCCTGAGACGAAAGTGGGAAGGAATATGGTCCAGGAGTTCTATGCTAACATGTGGCAGACAGACAAGCAAAAACTATCTGGAACTGCTTTCTATGAATATCGGACCATGGTCAGAGGAAAGATTGTTCATACCAACCCTGACAAGATCATGGAGATCTTAAAGCTACCTCAGCTGAAAGATGATCCAGACTCTTTCAACAGGAGAATGATGAGAACAGACAAGGGCCTGGATAAGATTCTAGAGGATATATGTATCCCTGGAGCCAGGTGGACCACCAGCACGAAGGGTGTCCCAAATCAACTCAAAAGAGAAGATCTCAAACCAGTCGCCAGAGGATGGCTGGACTTCATTGGGCATTCTCTGCTGCCCACCAGCAACCGTTCTGAAGCCACTGTTAAAAGAGCAGTGATGATCCATTGCATCATGATGGAAAAAGAAGTGGAAGTTCATCAACTGATTTCAACTGAATTCTACAAAATTGCTAATAAAAATTCTAAAGAGGCTAGGTTGGCTTACCCAAGCTTGATTTCTCTGCTCTGCAAGGACGCTGGAGTAAGGATGGGAATAACTGAGTATATCTCAATTGAGAAACTAATCACCAAAGCATCAATGGAAAAACAACAAGCATAGGATGACCCCATCAAGAAGAAAACACAGGAATTTCTCCCAGAAATCCCTCAATCTGAATATTGGGAGTATCTTGAAACATCAGTTACCAAGATGCAAGAAGCTATGGAACAAATAATAAAGGAACAAAAGGAACAAAGTCAAATTATTTGCTATTTGATTAAAGAACAGGAAGAGCAAGGGTGTTACTTGAGGGAATTGAAGCGCCAGAAGTTATCTCTTGAAGGACCAAGCACCCCACAGATCCGAGGAACATCCACTTCCCAGAACAAAGGTTGTTAAATTCCAATTTCTGCTTTAACTTTGTGATAGTTGTCATTATAAGAGTTTACCTTAGGAGTCATATAGTAGTAATTAGTGTCTATTTTGATTTTACCTCCAATTAAGTTATAGTTTATTTTTCTCATCATCAGCAAACATGAATAAAATAGTAGATCTTTTGAATAAGAGGCAATAAAATTCGAGTTTTTAATAAGAAAAATTCTAATTAGTAACATGTGGTGGCAATGCTTTCTGTCTTCTGAATGAATGCTTGAACAGTGCATATGTCTTTTAAATTTGTTGTTTAAGACTATTAAATATGTTGGCTCTTGAAAGAATGATGAACATGAGACATGTTATTGATAATCTGAAAAATCATAAAAATGATTCTTGAAGCAAGAAAAAGCAGCAAAGAACAAAGCTTGCAGAAAAAAAAAAGAGAAAGAAAGAGAAAGCAAGCAGAAAAAGCCAAAGCTCTTAAAACCAAAAGGCAAGGGTAACAGAAAAGATCCCAAGGCTTTGAGCATCAGTGGATAGGAGGGCCTAAGGGAATAAAATCCTGGCCTAAGCGGCTAAACCAAGCTGTCCCTAGTCATGTGCTTGTGGCGAGAAGGTGTCAAGTGAAAACCTGAGACTGAGCGGTTAAAGTCAAGGTCCAAAGCAAAAAGAAGAGTGTGCTTAAGAACCCTGGACACCTCTAATTGGGGACTTTAGCAAAGTTGAGTCGCAATCTAAAAGGGTTCACCAAATTATGTGTCTGTGGCATTTATGTATCCGGTGGTAATACTGGAAAACAAAGTGCTTAGGGCCACGGCCAAGACTCATAAAGTAGCTGTGTTCAAGAATCATCATACTGAAATAGGAGAATCAATAACACTATCTGAATTCTAAGTTCCTATAGATGCCAATCACTCTGAGCTTCAATGGATAAAGTGAGATGCCAAAACTGTTCGGAAGCAAAAAGCTACTAGTCCCGCTCATCTAATTAGAATCTGAGCTTCACTCAAAAACTCTGAGATATTATTGCTTCTTGACTTATTAGTCTTCTATTTTATTTGTCTAGTTGCTTGAGGACAAGCAACAGTTCAAGTTTGGTGTTGTGATGAGCGGATATATTATACGCTTTGTGGGGTTAATTTCATATAGATTTTAGTATGTTTTAGTTGGTTTTTAGTTTATTTTCATTAGTTTCTAGGCAAAATTCATATTTCTAGACTTTACTATGAGTTTGTGTATTTTTCTGTAATTTCAGGTATTTTCTGGCTGAAATTGAGGGAGCTGAGCAAAAATCTGATTCAGGCTGAAAAAGGACTGCTGATGCTGTTGGATTCTGACCTCCCTGCACTCAAAATAGAATTTCTGTAGCTACAGGACTCCAAATGGCGTGCTTCTAATTGCGTTGGAAAGTAGACATCCAGGGCTTTCCAGCAATATATAATAGTCCATACTTTGCTCAAGAATAGATGACGTAAACCGGCGTTCAACGCCAGTTTTCTGCCCAATTCTGGCGTCCAGCGCCAGAAACAAGTTGCAAGTTGGAGTTCAACGCCAGAAAAGGATCCAAAGCTGGCGTTGAACGCCCAAAACAGCCCCAGGCACGTGAAAGCTTTAGTCTCAGCCCCAGCACACACCAAGTGGGTCCCAGAAGTGGATTTCTGCACTATCTGTTATAGTTTACTCATTTTCTGTAAACCTAGGTTACTAGTTTAGTATTTAAACAAATTTTAGAGATTTATTTTTGTATCTCATGACATTTTAGATCTGAACTTTGTACTCTTTGACGGCATGAGTCTCTAAACTCCATTGTTGGGGGTGAGGAGCTCTGCTGTGTCTCGATGAATTAATGCAAGTATTTCTGTTTTCCATTTAAACTTGCGTGTTCCTATCTAAGATATCCATTCGCGCCTAACTATGGAGAAGGTGATGATCAGTGACACTCATCACCTTCCTCAATCCATGAATGTGTGTCTGACAATCACTTCCGTTCTACATCAGATTGAATGAATATCTCTTAGATTCCCTAATCAGAATCTCTGTGGTATAAGCTAGATTGATGGCGGCATTCATGAGAATCCGGAAAGTCTAAACCTTGTCTGTGGTATTCCGAGTAGGATTCTGGGATTGGATGGCTGTGACAAACTTCAAACTCGCGAGTGCTGGGCGTAGTGACAGACGCAAAAGGATAGTAAATCCTATTCTGGTACAACTGAGAACCTGCAGATGATTAGCCGTGCGGTGACAGCGCACTTGGACCCTTTTCACTGGAAGGATGGATGGTAGCCATTGACAACGGTGATCCACCTACACACAGCTTGCCATAGGAGGACATGCGTGCATGAATCAGAGGATAGAGGAAAGCAGAGATTCTGAAGACAAAGCATCTCCAAAACTCTAACATATTATCCATTACTGCATAACAAGTAACCTTTAATCCATGCTTTCTTGTTTATTCGCAACTCAACTGATAAATATAATTGACTTCCTGACTAAGAATTGCAAGATAACCATAGATTGCTTCAAACCAACAATCTCCGTGGGATTCGACCCTTACTCACGTAAGGTATTACTTGGACGACCCAGTGCACTTGCTGGTTAGTGGTACGAGTGTGAAAAGTGTGATTCACAATTCGTGCACCAAGTTTTTGGCGCCGTTGCCGGGGATTGTTCGTGTTTGAACAACTGACGGTTTATTTTGTTGCTTAGATTAGGAAAAATTTTTCTTTGGTTTAGAGTCTCTTATTATTGTTCTTGGTTAAAATTTTATACTTCTTCAAAACAAGTGTTACATTTACTGCCCAATTGGCTAGAGCGTTGGTCTAAGTCCGTGGCAGTTTGGTATACTCTTTTTAAAAATCTTTTTCAAAAATAATAATTTCTCCATTAAATTTTGTGCCAAAATTTAAGTTTGGTGTTTTCTTGTTGATTTCCCTTTTGGTTTTCGAAAATTTTAGTTTAGTTTTCTAAAAACTTTAAGTTGGTGTTCCTTGGTGTTTTCCCTCCAGAATTTTCAAAAACAAGGAGCATCAGATCTAAAAATCCTAAATCTTGTGCCATCTTATTGTTTTTCTCTCTCTTCTTTAAATTCAAAAATATCTTTTCTCTCTATTTTAAAGCAAATTTTCGAAATTTACCTTTAAAAATTCAGATTTTTTTTTTAAATTTAAAACCTTTTTCAAAAATCATCATATCCTTTTTAAAACTTCCTAACCACTTTCTCTCTCCTCATTTTTTCAAAAATTTTCAACCATTTATTTGACATCATCTCCCTTTCTCCATTATGGATCTAAGTGGAAATGAACAGTCCAGGAGGACTCTGGGGTCATATGCTAACCCCTCTACTGCTTCATATGGGAGTAGTATCTGCATACCCTCCATTGGAGTTAGTAGCTTTGAGTTGAATCCTCAGCTCATTATCATGGTGCAGCAAAGTTGCCAGTATTCCGGTCTTCCACAAGAAGAACCCACAGAGTTTCTGGCACAATTTTTACAAATTACTGACACAGTACATGATAAGGAAATAGATCAGGATGTCTACAGACTATTACTGTTTCCATTTGCTGTAAAAGATCAAGCTAAGAGGTGGTTAAATAACCAATCTAAGGCCAGCATAAGGACATGGAAACAGCTGACAGAAAAATTCCTGAATCAATACTTTCCCCCAAAATGGATGACACAGCTAAGGCTGGACATCCAAGGCTTTAAACAAGGAGATAAGGAATCTCTTTATGATGCCTGGGAGAGATACAGAGAGATGCTACGAAAATGCCCCTCTGAAATGTTTTCAGAGTGGGTTCAGTTAGACATCTTCTATTATGGGCTTGCAGAAGGAGCTCAGATGTCTCTAGATTACTCAGCTGGTGGATCTATCCACATGAGAAAGACAATTGAAGAGGCTCAAGAGCTCATTGATACAGTTGCCAGGAATCAGCATCTGTACCTAAGCAGTGACCCTTCCATGAAAGAAGAGGTTAAAACAGTAACTGCTGAACTCAGCCCTGTAAAATAAGCTGCTGAATTCAATCAGCAATTGGACTTTCTAACAAAGCAGTTAGCCGAATTCAAGGATAAACTACAAGAGATAAGGATGGCTAATATAAATATGGAAGAACAATTGAAGCAAACAAAGCAGCAGATGTCAAGACAAATAACAGAAGAATGCCAAGCAGTTCAATTAAGAAGTGGGAAAACATTAAATACCCCACCTCAAGGCAGCAAAGAGCTAAGGAATGAGCAAACCACCCAAAATTCACCTGAGGACAGTAAGAGCCCAGGGAAAAGTAATTCTGGCGTTAAAACGCCAGTAATCTGGTGGATGGCTGGCGCTGAACGCCTAGACCATGCCCAAGACTGGCGTTCAACGCCAGTAACAAGCAAGGACTGGCGTTCAATGCCAGAAACAAGCAAGGATCTGGCGTTGAACGCTCAAAATGGGCAAGATCTGGCGCTGAACGCCCAAAATGGGCACAGTTCTGGCGTTCAGACGCCAAGAACAGACAAGGAGTTGGGGTCTCACGTCACTCCAGCTTCTAACTCTGGCACTCAATTGCCAGTGAGGGATCAGATACACACAAGTGCTGATGACAACCCCTCTAAAAAGGCTTCTTCAACCACTTCTGTAGGCAATAAACCTACAACAACTAAGGTTGAGGAATATAAAGCCAAGATACCTTATCCTCAAAAACTCCGGAAAGAGGAGCAGGATAAGCAATTTGCTCGCTTTGCAGATTATCTCAGGACTCTTGAAATAAAGATCCCATTTGTAGAGGCACTGGAGCAAATACCTTCTTATGCCACGTTCATGAAAGAGATCTTGACTCATAAAAAGGATTGGAGAGAAACAGAAAGAGTTCTCCTCACTGAAGAATGCAGTGCAGTCATTCTGAAAAGCTTCCCTGAAAAGCTTAAAGACCCTGGGAGTTTTCTGATACCATGCACATTAGAAGGTAATTGCACCAAGACAGCTTTATGTGATCTTGGGGCAAGCATCAACCTGATACCTGCATCCACTATCAGAAAGCTTGGTTTAACTGAGGAAGTTAAACCAACCCGGATATGTCTCCAACTTGCTGATGGCTCCATTAAATACCCATCAGGCATGATTGAAGACATGATTGTCAGAGTTGGGCCATTCGCCTTTCCCACTGACTTTGTAGTGCTGGAAATGGAGGAGCACAAAAGTGCTACTCTCATTCTAGGAAGACCCTTCCTAGCAATTGGACGAACTCTCATTGACGTCCAACAGGGGGAAATAACCCTGAGAGTCAATGAGGATGAGTTTAAGTTGAATGTTGTCAAAGCCATGCAGCACCTAGACCCATCAAAAGACTGCATGAAAGTTGATCTTATTGACTCTTTGGTAGAAGAGATCAACATGGCTGAGAGTCTCGAATCAGAGTTGGAAGACATCTTTAAAGATGTTCAGCCTGATTTGGAGGATTCAGAGGAAATGAAAGAGCCTCTGAAATTTCCTCTGGAAGAGGAAAAGCCTCCTAAACCCGAGCTCAAACCATTACCACCATCCCTGAAATATGTATTTCTGGGAGAAGGTGACACTTTTCCAGTGATCATAAGCTCTGCTTTAAATCACAGGAAGAGGAAGCACTTATTCAAGTGCTAAGGACACACAAGACAGCTCTTGGGTGGTCTATAGGTGACCTTAAGGGCATAAGCCCAGCTAGATGCATGCACAAAATCTTATTGGAGGATAATGCTAAACCAGTGGTTCAACCACAAAGGCGGCTAAATCCAGCCATGAAGGAAGTGGTGCAGAAAGAGGTCACCAAATTACTAGAGGCTGGGATTATTTATCCTATTTCTGATAGCCCCTGGGTGAGCCCTGTCCAAGTCATCCCAAAGAAGGGAGGCATGACAGTGATTCATAATGAAAAAAATGAACTGGTTCCTACAAGAATAGTTACAGGGTGGCGCATGTGTATTGACTACAGAAGGCTCAATACAGCCACCAGAAAGGATCATTTTCCTTTACCATTCATAGACCAGATGCTAGAAAGGCTGGCAGGTCATGATTATTACTGCTTTTTGGATGGCTACTCAGGCTATAACCAGATTGCAGTAGATCCCCAGGATCAAGAGAAAACAGCATTCACATGTCCATCTGGAGTGTTTGCTTATAGAAGGATGCCATTTGGGCTGTGTAATGCGCCTGCAACCTTCCAGAGATGCATGCTCTCTATTTTCTCTGATATGGTGGAAAAATTTCTGGAAGTCTTCATGGATGACTTCTCAGTATATGGAGACTCATTCAGCTCCTGTCTTGATCACCTGAAACTTGTCCTGAAGAGATGCCAAGAGACCAACCTAGTCTTAAATTGGGAAAAATGTCACTTCATGGTGACTGAAGGAATTGTCCTTGGGCATAAAATCTCAAACAAGGGAATAGAGGTGGATCAAGCAAAAATAGAGGTAATTGAAAAATTACCACCACCTGCCAATGTTAAGGCAATCAGAAGCTTTCTGGGGCATGCAGGATTCTATAGGAGGTTTATAAAGGATTTTTCAAAAATCGCAAAACCTCTAAGCAATCTGCTAGCTGCTGACACGCCATTTGTGTTTGACACAGAGTATCTGCAGGCGTTTGAAACGCTGAAAGCTAAGCTGGTCACAGCACCAGTTATTTCTGCACCAGACTGGACATTACCATTTGAGCTAATGTGTGATGCCAGTGATCACGCCATTGGTGCAGTATTGGGACAGAGGCATGACAAGCTTCTGCATGTCATTTATTATGCTAGTCGCGTTTTAAATGATGCCCAGAAAAATTACACAACCACAGAAAAAGAATTACTTGCAGTGGTTTACGCCATTGACAAGTTCAGATCATACTTAGTAGGATCAAAAGTGATCGTGTATACTGACCATGCTGCTCTTAAATATCTACTCACAAAGCAGGATTCAAAACCCAGGCTCATCAGATGGGTGTTGCTTCTGCAAGAGTTTGATATAGAAATAAGAGACAGAAAAGGGACAGAGAACCAAGTGGCTGATCATCTGTCCCAGATAGAGCCAGTAGAAGGGACGTCCCTCCCCTCTCTTGAGATCTCTAAGACTTTTCCGGATGAGCATTTATTTTCCATCCAGGAAGCACCATGGTTTGCCGATATTGCAAACTATAAAGCTGCAAGGTTCATACCCAAGGAGTACAACAGGCAACAAAAGAAAAAATTAATCACTGATGCAAAGTACTACTTGTGGGATGAACCCTATCTCTTTAAGAGATGTGCAGACGGAAAAATCCGTAGGTGTGTTCCTAGAGAAGAAGCGCAGCGGATCCTATGGCATTGCCATGGATCTCAATATGGAGGCTATTTCGGGGGTGAGCGAACAGCCACCAAGGTCCTCCAATGTGGCTTCTATTGGCCCACACTCTATAGAGATTCCCGGGAGTTTGTACGTAACTGTGACAGTTGCCAAAGAGTTGGTAATCTGCCCCATGGTTACGCTATGCCTCAACAAGGAATCTTGGAGATTGAGTTATTTGACGTATGGGGAATTGACTTCATGGGACCTTTCCCACCATCATTCTCAAACACTTATATTCTGGTGGCAGTTGACTATGTATCAAAATGGGTTGAGGCCATTGTCACACCCACCAATGATACTAAAACAGTGCTGAAGTTCCTCCAGAAACATATCTTTAGCAGGTTGGTGTCCCTAGAGTACTGATCAGTGATGGGGGCACTCACTTCTGCAACAAACAACTTTACTCTGCCTTGGTTCGGTATGGGATTCACCACAAGGTAGCTACTCCATATCATCCACAAACTAATGGGCAAGCTGAAGTCTCTAACAGAGAATTAAAGAGAATCCTAGAACGAACAGTAAGTACCTGTAGAAAGGATTGGGCACGGAGCTTGGATGATGCTCTGTGGGCTTACAGAACAGCATTCAAGACCCCTATAGGGACCTCTCCATACCAACTTGTGTATGGTAAGGCATGTCACCTACCCGTGGAACTGGAACATAAAGCCTACTGGGCAACCAGATTCCTAAACTTTGATGCCAAATTAGCAGGAGAAAAAAGATTTCTCCAGCTAAATGAGCTAGAGGAATTCAGATTCACTGCTTTCGAAAATGACAAGCTTTATAAAGAGAAATAAAAAAAGTGACATGATAGAAAACTGTCATCTAGAATCTTTGAACCAGGACAGAAGGTTCTGCTGTTTAACTCTAGACTCAGGCTATTCCCCGGGAAACTGAAATCCCGGTGGAGGGGACCATATGTGATTACAAGTGTATCACCATATGGTTATGTGGAGCTTCAAGATATTGATTCTGATAAGAAGTTCATTGTCAATGGACAGAGAATCAAGCACTATCTTGAAGGCAACGTTGAGCAAGAGTGCTCAAGGCTGAAGCTAAATTAAAAGCTCAGCAAGGTCCAGCTAAAGACAATAAAGAAGCGCTTGCTGGGAGGCAACCCAGCCATGGGGCATCAATCCTCTAAGCATTTTGCCCTATTTTTATTTTTATTTGTTTATATAAAGTTCATTAATAACAAGGTAAAAGAATCAATTGCATAAGTTCACAGGGTTACAGAAGGAATCTGCACACAAAACAGAGAAAAAGAGCTCACTGGCAAGAAAACGCCAGTAAGAGCCTGTTTTGGGCGTTCAGCACCCAAAAGAGGCATCCAGTGGGCGCTGAACGCCAGTAAGGATAGCTATCTGGCGTTCAACGCCAGAAAAGGGCAACAACTTGGCGTTGAACGCCCAGGAGAGCAGCATTTGGGCGTTGAACGCCCAAACCAGGCAGCGTTTGGGTGTTCAAATGCCAGGTTGATGGGAAGGAGGTAAATTCGTTTCTTCTTCATATTTTTCATTCTAATTTTAATTTCCATGTTTCAAACCATGATTTCTTGCATACACATGTTAAGAACCCTGATTTCTAAAATCCTTAATTTCTAAAAATCCTACTTTAAAAATATCAAATGTATCTTAATCCATAAGCACAAATCCTCTTTTTCAATCCAATTCAACTCTTTTCCAAAAATCTTTTCAACTCATCAATATCTTTTTCAAATGTCCACATTATCTTTTTCAAAATCTAGATTTATCTTTTTCAAAAAATTTTTCATATCTTTTCAATTTTAAACTATATCCTCTCTTATCATATCTTCTATCTTATCTTTTCCAAATCAATCTTTTTTTATCATATCTTTTCTAAATTTTCGAACCCACCCCCCTCCCTTTAAATATGGGTTCGGCCTCCCCCCTTCCATCAACAATTGCACCTAGCTCTCCTTCTATCCCTCTCCTTTCTTTTCTTTTGCTTGAAGACAAGCAAACCTCTAAGTTTGGTGTGTTTATCCGTAATCACTAAGATCATGGCTCCTAAGGGAAAACAACCCACTTCAAGAGGCAAGAAAGAGAGCGTTCCAAAATCACTTTGGAATCAAGGGAAGTTCTTATCTAAAGAACATTCAGACCATTATTACAAAATAATGGGTCTAAGATCAGTGATCCCGGAAGTTAGATTTGATCTGAAAGAAGACGAATATCCGGAGATCCAGGAGCAAATTCGAATCAAGAACTGGGAGGTCCTAGCTAATCCTGAGACGAAAGTGGGAAGGAATATGGTCCAGGAGTTCTATGCTAACATGTGGCAGACAGACAAGCAAAAACTATCTGGAACTGCTTTCTATGAATATCGGACCATGGTCAGAGGAAAGATTGTTCATACCAACCCTGACAAGATCATGGAGATCTTAAAGCTACCTCAGCTGAAAGATGATCCAGACTCTTTCAACAGGAGAATGATGAGAACAGACAAGGGCCTGGATAAGATTCTAGAGGATATATGTATCCCTGGAGCCAGGTGGACCACCAGCACGAAGGGTGTCCCAAATCAACTCAAAAGAGAAGATCTCAAACCAGTCGCCAGAGGATGGCTGGACTTCATTGGGCATTCTCTGCTGCCCACCAGCAACTGTTCTGAAGTCACTGTTAAAAGAGCAGTGATGATCCATTGCATCATGATGGGAAAAGAAGTGGAAGTTCATCAACTGATTTCAACTGAATTCTACAAAATTGCTAATAAAAATTCTAAAGAGGCCAGGTTGGCTTACCCAAGCTTGATTTCTCTGCTCTGCAAGGACGCTGGAGTAAGGATGGGAATAACTGAGTATATCTCAATTGAGAAACTAATCACCAAAGCATCAATGGAAAAACAACAAGCATAGGATGACCCCATCAAGAAGAAAACACAGGAATTTCTCCCAGAAATCCCTCAATCTGAATATTGGGAGTATCTTGAAACATCAGTTACCAAGATGCAAGAAGCTATGGAACAAATAATAAAGGAACAAAAGGAACAAAGTCAAATTGTTTGCTATTTGATTAAAGAACAGGAAGAGCAAGGGCGTGACTTGAGGGAATTGAAGCGCCAGAAGTTATCTCTTGAAGGACCAAGCACCCCACAGATCCGAGGAACATCCACTTCCCAGAACAAAGGTTGTTAAATTCCAATTTCTGCTTTAACTTTGTGATAGTTGTCGTTATAAGAGTTTACCTTAGGAGTCATATAGTAGTAATTAGTGTCTATTTTGATTTTACCTCCAATTAAGTTCAGCAAACATGAATAAAATAGTAGATCTTTTGAATAAGAGGCAATAAAATTCGAGTTTTTAATAAGAAAAATTCTAATTAGTAACATGTGGTGGCAATGCTTTCTGTCTTCTGAATGAATGCTTGAACAGTGCATATGTCTTTTAAATTTGTTGTTTAAGACTGTTAAATATGTTGGCTCTTGAAAGAATGATGAACATGAGACATGTTATTGATAATCTGAAAAATCATAAAAATGATTCTTGAAGCAAGAAAAAGCAGCAAAGAACAAAGCTTGCAGAAAAAAAAAGAGAAAGAAAGAGAAAGCAAGCAGAAAAAGCCAAAGCTCTTAAAACCAAAAGGCAAGGGTAATAGAAAAGATCCCAAGGCTTTGAGCATCAGTGGATAGGAGGGCCTAAGGGAATAAAATCCTGGCCTAAGCGGCTAAACCAAGCTGTCCCTAGTCATGTGCTTGTGGCGTGAAGGTGTCAAGTGAAAACCTGAGACTGAGCGGTTAAAGTCAAGGTCCAAAGCAAAAAGAAGAGTGTGCTTAAGAACCCTGGACACCTCTAATTGGGGACTTTAGCAAAGTTGAGTCGCAATCTAAAAGGGTTCACCAAATTATGTGTCTGTGGCATTTATGTATCCGGTGGTAATACTGGAAAACAAAGTGCTTAGGGCCACGGCCAAGACTCATAAAGTAGCTGTGTTCAAGAATCATCATACTGAAATAGGAGAATCAATAACACTATCTGAATTCTAAGTTCCTATAGATGCCAATCACTCTGAGCTTCAATGGATAAAGTGAGATGCCAAAACTGTTCGGAAGCAAAAAGCTACTAGTCCCGCTCATCTAATTAGAATCTGAGCTTCACTCAAAAACTCTGAGATATTATTGCTTCTTGACTTATTAGTCTTCTATTTTATTTGTCTAGTTGCTTGAGGACAAGCAACAGTTCAAGTTTGGTGTTGTGATGAGCGGATATTTTATACGCTTTGTGGGGTTAATTTCATATAGATTTTAGTATGTTTTAGTTGGTTTTTGGTTTATTTTCATTAGTTTCTAGGCAAAATTCATATTTCTAGACTTTACTATGAGTTTGTGTATTTTTCTGTAATTTCAGGTATTTTCTGGCTGAAATTGAGGGAGCTGAGCAAAAATCTGATTCAGGCTGAAAAAGGACTGCTGATGCTGTTGGATTCTGACCTCCCTGCACTCAAAATAGAATTTCTGTAGCTACAGGACTCCAAATGGCGTGCTTCCAATTGCGTTGGAAAGTAGACATCCAGGGCTTTCCAGCAATATATAATAGTCCATACTTTGCTCAAGAATAGATGACGTAAACTGGCGTTCAACGTCAGTTCTCTGCCCAATTCTGGCGTCCAGCGCCAGAAACAAGTTGCAAGTTGGAGTTCAACGCCAGAAAAGGATCCAAAGCTGGCGTTGAACGCCCAAAACAGCCCCAGGCACGTGAAAGCTTTAGTCTCAGCCCCAGCACACACCAAGTGGGCCCCAGAAGTGGATTTCTGCACTATCTGTTATAGTTTACTCATTTTCTGTAAACCTAGGTTACTAGTTTAGTATTTAAACAAATTTTAGAGATTTATTTTTGTATCTCATGACATTTTAGATCTGAACTTTGTACTCTTTGACGGCATGAGTCTCTAAACTCCATTGTTGGGGGTGAGGAGCTCTGCTGTGTCTCGATGAATTAATGCAAGTATTTCTGTTTTCCATTCAAACATGCGTGTTCCTATCTAAGATATCCATTCGCACCTAACTATGGAGAAGGTGATGATCAGTGACACTCATCACCTTCCTCAATCCATGAACGTGTGTCTGACAATCACTTCCGTTCTACATCAGATTGAATGAATATCTCTTAGATTCCCTAATCAGAATCTCTGTGGTATAAGCTAGATTGATGGCGGCATTCATGAGAATCCGGAAAGTCTAAACCTTGTCTGTGGTATTCCGAGTAGGATTCTGGGATTGGATGGCTGTGACAAACTTCAAACTCGCGAGTGCTGGGCGTAGTGACAGACGCAAAAGGATAGTAAATCCTATTCCGGTACAACTGAGAACCTGCAGATGATTAGCCGTGCGGTGACAGCGCACTTGGACCCTTTTCACTGGAAGGATGGATGGTAGCCATTGACAACGGTGATCCACCTACACACAGCTTGCCATAGGAGGACATGCGTGCATGAATCAGAGGATAGAGGAAAGCAGAGATTCTGAAGACAAAGCATCTCCAAAACTCTAACATATTATCCATTACTGCATAACAAGTAACCTTTAATCCATGCTTTCTTGTTTATTCGCAACTCAACTGATAAATATAATTGACTTCCTGACTAAGAATTGCAAGATAACCATAGATTGCTTCAAACCAACAATCTCCGTGGGATTCGACCCTTACTCACGTAAGGTATTACTTGGACGACCCAGTGCACTTGCTGGTTAGTGGTACGAGTGTGAAAAGTGTGATTCACAATTCGTGCACCACTTTGCCATACACCAGTTGATATGGGGACATTCCAAGTGGTGTTTTGAATGCTGTTCTGTATGCCCAAAGAGCATCATCCAGTTTCTTTGACAAATCCTTTCTTGATGCACCCACAGTCTTTTCCAGAATCCTCTTTAGCTCTCTGTTGGATATCTCTGTTTGCCTACTTTTTTGGGGATGATAAGGCGTGGCCACCTTGTGTTTTACCCCATATCGTAGGAGAAGAGCTTCTAGTGGTCTGTTACAAAAATGGCTCCCTCCATCACTAATGAGTGCTCGTGAGACTCCAAACCGGCTAAAGATATTCTTCCTGAGGAAGTTTATGACCACCTTGTTATCATTTGTTGGGGTTGCAATAGCCTTTACCCACTTGGAAACGTAATCCACTGCTACCAAGATGTACTTGTTTGAATATGAGGTTGGGAATAGTCCCATGAAATCGATTCCCCACACATCAAACAGTTCGAATTCCAAGATGAAATTTTGTGGCATCTCATTTCTTTTGGGCAAGTTTCCAGATCTTTGGCATTCATTACAGCTCTTTACTAGTTCTTTGGCATCCTTGAAAAGAGTGGGCCAAAAGAATCCGCTTTGTAACACCTTTGCTGCAGTCCTGTCCCCTCCAAAGTGGCCTCCATAGCATAAGCCGTGGCAATTTCATAGGACCTCTCGTCCTTCTTCCGAAACACATCTTCTAAGGATTCCATCTGAACACTTCTTGAAGAGATATGGCTCATCCCAGACAAAGTATTTTACATCATTCATGAGCTTTCTTTTTTGATGTTTATTGATCTCTGGAGGTAAGGCCCCAGTTGCCTTGAAGTTGACAATGTCTACGAACCATGGTGCTTTGTGAACTGTCATCAGCTGCTCATCAGGGAAGAGCTCATTCACACTTGTATCATGTGTTCCACTTTCCTCATGTGGGATTCTAGATAGGTGATCTGCTACCTTGTTCTCCACTCCTTTCTTATCTCTGATTTCAATGTTGAATTCCTGCAACAATAAGATCCATCTTATTAGTCTTGGTTTTGATTCTTGCTTGGCAAATAAGTATTTAAGTGCTGTATGATCTGTGAAAACAATCACTTTAGCACCGATGAGGTATGATCTAAACTTGTCAAATGCAAAAACTATTGCTAGCAACTCCTTTTCAGTAGTGGTATAATTTCTTTGAGTATAATTGAGGACCTTACTAGCATAGTATATCACATGGACTAAGTTATCTTTCCTCTGTCCTAACACTGCCCCAACTGCAAAATCAGATGCATCATACATCAATTCAAATGGTAAGTTCCAATCAGGTGGGGAAATGATAGGAGCAGAGGACAGCCTTATTTTCAAATTTTCAAATGCTAGCATGCATGATTCATCGAAGATAAATGGTGTATCAGATACAAGGAGATTGCTTAAGGGCTTGGCTATCTTTGAAAAATCTTTAATAAATCTTCTGTAAAAGCCAGCATGCCCTAAAAAGCTCCTAATTTCCTTGACATCATTGGGTGGAGGCAGTTTTTCAATAAGTTCCACTTTAGCCCTGTCCACTTCAATGCCTTGGTTAGAAACCTTATGGCCAAGGACTATTCCTCCTGTCACCATAAAGTGACATTTCTCCCAGTTCAAGACCAGATTGGTCTCTTGGCACCTTTTCAATACTAGGGCAAGGTGACTCAGGCAGCTAGTAAAGGAATCTCTGAATACCAAAAAATCATCCATAAAAACTTCGATGAATTTCTCTATCATATCTGAGAAGATAGAAAGCATGCAGTGTTGGAAAGTCGCAGGTGCATTACATAGCCCAAATGGCATGCGCCTGTAGGCAAACACTCCATATGGACAAGTAAATGAAGTTTTCTCTTGGTCTCTGGGATCAACCACTATTTAGTTATATCCTGAATAACCATCAAGAAAACAGTAATATGCGTGTCCTGCGAGTCTTTCCAACATCTGATCCATAAATGGGAGGGGGAAATGGTCCTTTCGTGTAGCCTCATTGAGTTTCCGATAGTCTATGCACATCCGCCATCCTGTGATGGTCCTTGTAGGAATTAGTTCGTTCTTCTCATTGGGAACTACAGTGATTCCTCCCTTTTTGGGCACGACATGCACGGGGCTGACCCAGGGGCTGTCTGAGATCGGGTAGATTACCCCTCCCTGCCATAACTTCATAACTTCTTTCTGTACCACTTCCTTCATGATCGAGTTCAGCCTCCTTTGGGATTGAATGGATGGTTTGGCATCATCTTCCAGTAGTATCTTATGCATGCATATGGCTGAACTTATTCCTTTCAGGTCAGCAAGAGTCCATCCAATGGCATCCTTGTGCTTTCGCAATACTTTAAGTAGTTCATCCTCTTGATCTTGGCTAAGGCACGAGCTTATGATCACTGGGTAACTTTTATTCTCTCCTAAGTATGCATATTTTAGAGTGGGTGGCAGTGCTTTGAGTTCAAGTTTGGGTGCTTCTGACTTTTCGTTCTCTTCCTTTGGTGCACCTTGTATATGAATCTCTGCTGTTGCAACCTCTTCACTAAACGTTGACTCCTCCTCTATTAAACTTTCAGGTTCTTCTTCTTCAAAACTTTCCTGCACTGCATCTTCAAGTGAGTCCAACCTCATACATTCTCCCAATTGTTCTGGTGGGTAACTCATAGCCTTGAACACATTGAACGTCATCTTTTCATTGTGTAATCTCAGGGTGAGATCTCCTTTTTGTATATCAATGACAGCTCCAGCAGTGGCCAAGAACGGCCTTCCCAGGATGATGGAAGCCTTGGCTTCCTCCTGCATGTCCAGCACTACAAAGTCTGCAGGGAAGATAAAATCTCCCACTTTCACCAGCAAATCTTCTACGACGCCATGAAGGAACTTGAACGATCAGTCTGCCAGTTGTAAGGCTATTTTTGTTGGTTTAGCCTCCTCGATTTTCATCTTCCTCATCATAGCTACTGACATCAAATTGATGATGGCTCCTAAGTCACAAAGAGCCTTCTCCACTGTGATTTCCCCTATGATACAGGAGATCTGAAAACTCCCGGGATCATTCAATTTCTGGGGCAGTTTGTGCTGAATGATAGCACTACATTCTTCGGTTAATATCACACTTTCGTTGTTCTTCCAGCTTCTCTTCTTAGTCATTAGCTCCTTTGAAAACTTGGCGTAGAGTGGCATTTGTTCTATTGCTTCAGCAAAGGGTATGTTGATTTGTAGTTTCTTGAAGATTTCCAAAAATCTCGAAAACTGGTTGTCATCCCCCTTCTTTTTTAATTACTGAGGGTATGGGACTCTTGGGACGTCTGGCTTTAGCATTCCTTCCCCTTTTTGTGAACTCAAAGTGGGCACTCGAGCTCCATCCTGCTCTTCTTCCTCTTTATTTGAGTCCTTTTCTTGTGGTTTCTGGGGGGTTTCCTTCAGTTCCTTCCCACTCCGAAGGGTGATAGCCTGACACTCCTCCCTTTGGGTTGAGTTAGTATTGCTGTGAAAGTTGTGGCTGGGAATTTGCTTGAATAAGTAGCTAATTTGTGTCTCAAGTTTCTTGATGGCAGCATCCTGATTCTGCATATTGGATATCATTTCTTCTCGGAACGCTTTACTGTCTTGAATCTCTTTGCCTATGCCTTCAAGTAGATTCTCAATCCTTGAGAGTCTGTCATAAATTGATGGGTGATTGGGATTAGAAGTGGAAGGATGAGGAATGTTATTTTGGTTTTGATATGGATGTGGAGAGGTGTTGTTATGGTGGTGTTGATATGTTCTCTGTGTGAATTGTTGGTGAGCTGCATTGTTGTTGGGGTTGTGACGTCTCTGATATTGGCCTTGATCTTGTTGATTCCCCCACCCAAAGTTTGGGTGATTCCTCCAACTAGGGTTGTAGGTCTTGGAGTATGGATCATGGTTTTGCCTAGGTGAATTCCCAATGTAGTTGGCTTGCTCCTGACTACCCTCTGCTTCTTCATTCACTCCTTCTTGGGTTGCTGATGAAGTGGTGATTGCTGCTACTTGGTTCCTCTCCATCTTCTTGGTGAGGTCAGCCAGCTGCTTGGTAATGAGCTTATTTTGGGCCAGCAGAGCATCTACATTGTTTAGCTCCATCACTCCTCTAGTGTTCCCTCTTTCAGAAGCATAGAAATAGTCATTTTCTGCTACAGTCTCAATGACATCTATGGCTTCTTCAATGGTCTTCTTCTTGTTCAAAGATCCTCCAGATGAATGGTCTACTGCTTTCTTTGATTCATAAGAAAGGCCTTCATAGAAAATGTGTAGCTGCACCCATTCATTGAACATATCTGGTGGACACCTCCTTGTCAGGTCCTTAAACCTCTCCCATGCTTCATATAGAGTCTCACCATCTTGTTGCCTGAAAGTTTGGACCTCAGCTCTCAGCCTGTTGATTCTTTGGGAAGGATAGAATCTGGCAAAAAATTTGTTCACCACATCTTCCCAAGTTGTCAAACTCTCCTTCGAAAAAGACTCCAACCACTTGGCTGCCTTATCCTTGAGTGAGAATGGAAATAAGAGCAGTCTATAGGCGTCAGGATGAACACCATTAGACTTCACCATGTCACATATCCTCAGGAAGGTGGTTAGATGTTGATTGGGGTCTTCTTAGACTCCTCCTCCGAACGAACAGTTGTTCTGAACAAGGGTGATGAGCTACGGTTTTAGTTCAAAATTATTGGCATGGATGGTTGGCTTTTGAATGCTACTTCCACAGTTTCTTGGGTTTGGATTGATGTAAGAGCCTAAAGCTCTTCTCTCCTCCCCAGCATGATTTGCTCGACCTTTTCTGCCATGGTTGTGAGCCTCTTCTTCATAATGGTTTTCCATGTTTTCTTCCATGTTTGGTTCAAAGTATTCCTCCTCTTCCTCGGCACCCACTACTCGTTTTTCTCTTGCTTCCCTCCTTAATCTAAGGAAGGTCCTCTCAGGTTATGAATCAAAGAAAGTTGAAGCACCGCTTCTTCTCCCTATCATACAACCAACAAAGCACAAGCAAGGAAAATAGATGCAGGAAGTATTTCTGTTAGAATTACTGTTAGTGTGAGTGATGCAATATATCAAACAGTTCGTGGTTCAGTGAACTGAATTGTAAATAACTAAAAAAAAAACGAAAAAGTGGGGGGAGGGGAAGAAATTAACTAAAACTGAAAGTAAATTACTCAAACGGAAAATTAAATCAAACAAACTAAAAATCCTCAATCTAGTTATCCTCCAATTTAATCATTGTTGATTCAAAATCAATCCCCAGCAACGGCGCCATAAACTTGATACGCGGAAAACTTGTCTTGCAACAAATTTCCTTCGGCAAGTGTACCGAATTCGTCGTCAAGTAAAAACTCACAATAGAGTGAGGTCGAATCCCACAGAGATTGATTGATCAAGCAACTTTAATTAAAGGAATGTTCTAATTGAGCGAACCAGAATTTGAGTTGGGAATTACAGAAAAGTAAATGGCAGGAAAGTAAATAGTGGAAACAGTAAATGCTGGAAATAAAGAGCTGAATGTAAATGGCGGAAAGTAAATTGCAGAATCTTAAATGGGGGTGGGGCAATTGCTCATAAAAGTAAATGGCAGAAATTAAAGAGAATGGGTAAGATTAGAAATGGGGAGTTCATTGGGCTCAGGAGATGTTGCATTCTTCGGATCAAGTTCATTTTCATCTCTTCCTCAATCAATGCATTCATTAATCTCCTTGGCAATCTTAAGTGATCGAATTACAATTCCTTGTAATTCAATCTCTCAAATCTTGATCAATAGCCAATTCCTTGGTCAATTGCTCATGAGAAGAGATGAAGTATGGTCACTGATTATACCACATGCATTTTCCAAATCAAGTGTTGGAAGGATTATAGTCACATATCCATCCACACCCAATTTGGTCCAGCATGAGAAAGCATTTCTAGCATGATCCTTTCATTCCTCTTTCAAGGTTCAGAAGAGATCCAAGTATGAATAGCTTCTTTTCCAAGATAACTACCCAATTGGATGAAGATCGAAAGCTTTCTAGTAAAATCAAGAGAAAAGATAGAAGAAGGAGAATGAAAACTAAAATTGATCCATCAAATTACAACATAGCTCCCTAACCCAATGAAAAGGGGTTTAGTTGTTCATAGCTCTGGAAAATGAAAACAAAGATGGAGAATACATGCTGAAAGTAAACTAGAAGTGCAGAGAAAGTAAAATACAGAGAGTAATTCTAGGCCAAAGGCTGCCTAAAATTTCCAGCTCTCAAACTAATTCAAAGTTACTCCTATATATACTACTCTTCTGATCTTCTAGTTGGCTCTTCAAGTCTTGGGTATGGGCCTTTGGATCCTGAGTTTGAAGCAGTTATCTTCATCATTGGGCTTAGCTTGGCTTGCAGAGAGAAAGTGTGAAGTAGGCAGGGACATTTAGCTCAGGACGTTAGTGGTGTTAACGTTAAGTGAAAGTGTGGGTTCGAGAACGTTAGTGACAATCACCTTTTTCACTAACGTTGCTCACCCAAGTATGAGCCACGTTATCTTTTTGCCACTAACGTTGCCTCTTGGTCCTTCGCACACGTTATTGGGACTTACCTTTCCCAATAACGTTGATAAGCCTCCCCCTTCCGTACGTTAGAGTCCACGTTAACTTAGTTAACGTGGCTCTTAACGTAAGCTTGCCAATCCTTCGAGAACGTTAGTGACACTTACCTTTGTCACTAACGTTCCAATGTGCCCCTATTTCTCACGTTAGAGTCCACGTTAACTAAGTTAACGTGGCTTCTAACGTAGTCATGCTAGCCATCTCCAACGTTAGTGACAAAGGTGAGTGTCACTAACGTTGGCTTATTACCTCTTTATCCACGTTAGCTTCCACGTTAACTAAGTTAACGTGGGAGTTAACGTTGCTCATGGTGGCTCTTGGTGGTTCACCCAACGTTAGTGACAAAGGTAAGTGTCACTAACGTTGGCGACCAATTGCTCTCTCCACGTTAGCTTCCACGTTAACTAAGTTAACGTGGGAGTTAACGTGGCTTATGGAAGCTTGGCCAACGTTAGTGACAAAGGTGAATGTCACTAACGTTGGCTTCCCTTTTGCTTCTTAACGTTAGAAGCCACGTTAACTAAGTTAACGTGGCAACTAACGTGGCCAATTATGAGCTTGGTCCAACGTTAGTGACAAAGGGGAGTGTCACTAACGTTGGCCTTATTGTCTTCTTCCACGTTAGAGTTCATGTTAACTAAGTTAACGTGACTCTTAACGTGGGCTATGATGGCTTCGAGGGCGTTATTGGCGATTACTTTTCTCATTAACTTTGCAAGTTAGCTCCCATTCCACGTTAGAGGTCACATTAGTTAGATTAACATGGCTGCTAACGTGGTTCTTCCTTGCTTCTTTTGTCCTGAAATCAAGCAATAAGGTGCATCAAAGTTCTAATCCAAGTAATGGGAAATGCAACATCCAATTTGTCATTAAATTCATGCAAAATCCTCATGAAACCATGTAAAGTGCACAATGTATGCTTGAATCAAGATGTAAGTGAATATCTACCCAAAAAGAGCTTATTTTCTAAGAAAATGCATGAAACTACCCTAAAAACAGTAAAGAAAAGGTCAGTGAAACTGGCCAAAATGCCCTGGCATCAAGTACCTAGTTCAATTTTGTCCTAATTGTTCATGTTAATTTTTTGTAATGTTGAAAATTAGGTAAAGAATTAGGAAAATTTTGAAAAGTGCATCCATCACATCATACATACATATAGGAAATAAATTTTGGGGAAAAACAACAAAGAATTTCCAAGAATTTTGTTTTTAGGGCGTTCTATTGAATTGATTTGGAAAAATATTTTTAAACTTGCTTGAATGAATTTTTGTGGAACATAGAAGAGGAAAAAGCAAAATATCTTGTGAGTTTTTGAGCCTATAATGAGTGGTTACACCTTTTAACCACTAATTTTGTTCATTGTGTGCTATATCTCTTCTATGATTGTGATCTTGGTTTTGGTTGATTCTTTATTTCCGATGTTTGATGTCTTGAATGCATTTAGCATGATTGAGGCCATTTTTGAATTAAACGCACTCACCCATATGGACCTACCATTGCATCTACCTTTGTTAACCCCTTTTGAGCTTTTTTTATCCCCATTGTTCTAATTGTTAGCACATCACAACCTTAAGCGAAAAACCATGAATAACCTTGAATTGCTTCTTTGATTAGCTTACGTTGAGGAGTGTGTGACAATTAAGTGTGGGGAAAATTTTGGGAAGCATTGGTAGAGAAACATTTTCGTTTTGGGTAATTATTGAAAATTTGGGAAAATGGGTGCTCATTCATGTATCAATTTGCTTTAACCATATGCATTTGTCATAGAAAAAGAAAAAGAAATAAAAAAATAAAATGAAAGAAAAAAATATAGTAATAAGATGGGACAAAAGTTATCCCAAAGAAAGAAAAAAAATGAATAAGAAATGCATATGTGTTTTGAATAGAAACTAAGGCATGAATGTGTGTGTGAAAAGAAGTAATGGGTGGCAATGATGCATTATTGTGATTTGATTGGTTGAGTTGGATACTTAAGCTAATAAAAGATTCAATCTTTTAGTCCACTTAGCCATATATTCATCTTACCCTTACCCCAACCCCATTACAACCTTCTAAAGACCTCATGATACTTGCATGCATGCATCAAATACTTGTTGATTGTTAGATGAAAAGCAATTCCTTGAAAGCATGATTAGAGAAGACTTGAGTGATTAAACCCTAAACACCGAGTGATTAGAGTGCATACACATAGTGAAGGTTCGATCACTCGATTCTATGATTCCATACCTTCTTATCATGCATTCTTGCAAGTTGCTTCATTTTGAAACTTGAATCAATTCTCTAGATTTTGCTTGCATTGGATTATTTCCTTGCTTTGTCCTAGATGTTTACACTCTTGCTTGGGAATTTAATTGTTTGTTTTCACCAATTTCATGGGAAATTATAATATAGATAGATATATAGGTATAGATAGTATATAGTATACATTGCATGCATATACATAGTTGCATTGAATAAGTTGCTTGCCCTTTTATCCTTCTCCTTGTTGGTTTAGCATGAGGACATGCTATTGTTTAAGTGTGGGGGAATTGATGAGTCCATATTTTTCGATATATTTTTGCTCAATTTGGATGGATTTCATCATATAAACACACACTTAAACACCAAAATAGCATACTTTTGTGTTTTCTCTCTAGATTGTGCCTAAATGTGAAAACATGCGATTTTGAGCTTAAATTAGTGATTTTAATCCCACTTTTATGCCATTCGATGCCATGACATGTTTGTTGAGTGATTTTAGGTTCTAGAGACAAGTTTGGAAAGGAAAAAGTGGAAGGAAGCATGTACAAAGGGAGAAAGCATGAAGAAAACAAAGGAGGCCAGGAGAGCTCAGCCATGCGTGCGTGCGCACAAGGATGCGTGCGTACGCACAAGGAGGAAATCAGCATGCGTGCGTGCGCACAACAACTTGTGCGTACGCACAAGAACACAAGCAGAGTGAATCCAGAGCATCGCGAAGTGTGCGTGCACACAACCCTCTGTGCGTACGCACAAGTGGAGGTTCGGCGAAGTATGCAGATGCACACACCTGTGCATCTGCACAGGTACCAATGCATGCCTCCATTAAAAAGTCATGTGCTGCACAGTTTTGAGGGTTTCTAGGCCCATTTCTGAAGTACTGAAGGCTGGTTTGAGAGGCTATATTAAGGGCATATCAACACATAACAAAGGGAGCTCACTTGTACGGTAGAAACACATAGTAGGAGTAGGAGTAGTGTAGATTAGGAAATTCTCTTTTAGGGTTCTTAGTTAGGGTTTGTAGCATTTTATACTTCAAGTTTTGATTTGGGATTATAGCAATTTTATTGTAAGTATTTCTTTATATCTCTCTTTTACTATACCACTTGTTCTACACTTGCTTTTATTTTCATCTCCTTTGTCCATATTTACGTAGTCTTGCAATTTCAGATTCCAAGTTGTTTAATTTGATGTTTGATGGCTTTTATATGTTTGTTTGAGTTGCCTTTATTGATTTTGAGCATTTGTGGTTCATAGCTTTTATTAATTTACCAATTTTGCCATATTTTATGATTATGCATATTAGGTGTTCGATAAAATGCCAATTTTGATTATGGGGTAATTTCCACCCCTTGGCTTGGGAAAAATGAGTTTATGGATTACTAAAGCCATAATGTCCAACATTTAGTGATAATTCGTGGGGTGTTAGTTGTTATTGTATCCACTAACGCTAGCTTTTTACCAATTAATTTGGTAAGTTAGCTAGGATTGTGGATTAATGACAATTATGCTCACTTGACTTATCCTTCGATGTTAAGGGTTGACTTAGTGAAATTAATCCATCACAATTATCACAATTGTGGTTATGGCAAGGAAGGGATTCCATGACTCATCCCAAGTCAAGGTTTCATTTATGTTTTAAACCACTTTTCCATCAATTTTGAGTCTTACTTGTTTATATTACATACATAGTTTTTTTGTTCTTTCATTAGTTTATTAATTGTAAATTTTGTCTTGTTCTTTTATTTCTTTATTGCTTCCTTATCATTGAAAACCCCTTGTTTTCTTGCAACCAAAATTGTATGCACTTGTTGACACTAGTTCCTAGGGAGAACGACCCGGGAGTCTAAATACTCTCGGTTAATTTGATTTGAATTGTGACAATATCTTGGATTAAATTTTGATTAGGATCAATTGTTGGTTCGGAGCTATACTTACAACGGAAAATCTATTTTGTGAAAAATCCAAAACCACGTTTGGTTATCTATCAGTGCCAGTGAGGCAAAGAAAATTATGGAGTTTTGTGGTTTTCCTAGCACTAAACACTAGGCTCGGCCTTTTGTGCCGAGGAGGCAGAGAGGATTATGGCTGTTGCACGAATCATGAAACTCCTGGCACTAAACGCCAGGTCGAGGCATTTAGCACCAATTAGTCAAAGACCTTGCTCGCACCGCGAGACACTTGGTGCCAAACGCTAGGCTCGGCGTTTGGCACCAGCATAGCAGATTCGCTTTTTCTTCTTTTTCTTCTGCACAAACTCTGCCAAACTCGCCCGGATTTTTCCTAAGACAAAGAAAACCATAATGCGCCTCAAAGTAGCATCCAAATAGGTTTCAAACACTAAAATCTCAATAAAACTTACTAACTTTATATCTAAAATAATAAGAAAATGGAGAAAAGATGCTCACGCATTGTAACACGAAACTTGAATTGTTGCTTATCCTCAAGCAACTAAAAATAAAATTAAACTGAGAAGTGGAATTGCTTGAGAATTGAGCTTTCAATTTAGCTCCTATCTCTTCTCTGAGTGGGGTTGGTGACACTGTAATTCTGAACAGTTTTGGCATCTCACTATTCTTTGGAGTTCAGAAATGTTAATATCCTTTAGAACTAGAATCCGGATAATATTATGAATTCTCTTTCTTTTTAACCTCTGATTAATCCTTGAACACAACTTTTCCTTTTGTTATTTTCTTTGGTGCTTTGCACCCTAAGCCTAGCCGTGACTCTAAATATTTTGTCTCAAACTTTACTTGACTCAAAAACACCACAAGCACTTAACTGGGGAACTCTTTGAGTTCTAATTTTCTTCTTTTAATTTTTTTCCAGTCAGTGGTTCTTAGAACCTTTGGCATACTCTTTATTGGCACTTGGTCTCGACTCTAAGTGTTCTATCTCGATATTTCCTTGACACATTTACACCATAAGCATATGGCTAGGAAAATAACTCTTTGAGCTTTTGATCATACTTAACCTTCCTAGTCCTTGATGCTCAGAGCCTTGGACCTTGCTTTTATTTTCTTTCTCTTTTTTAGCTGTTTCTTTTGCTTCAAAGATTAATTTTCTGTTTAATTTGGAGAATGCATAATACTTATCTAAATTCCTGTACTTCAGGAATCAACAGTCTTAACTCTAATATCAATATACACTGTTCTATTCATACATTCAGAACCACAGATAAATGCCACATCAAGATAAATAAGACAACTTAGAATATATAAACTCAAGTTCTCATGCATTCTATCACTTTTCTATTTTTTTTCTTTTCTTTTTTTTTTCAAGCTCGATGCACAATACATGAGATAACTTTTCAATAAAAACAAAAAAATACTGAAAAAATCTGGAAATAAAAAAAGACTCAAACTAATACTACTCATGCAAAGGATTTAAACATATAACAGAAAATAAGAGATAAGAACTTAAAACAGAAAATACGGGGATTATCAATAAAGAAACTCAACCACCTCAGTCGTCCTCAGCTACTCCAAAATCACGCCTCAGTTGCTCCATCTCCTGCCTCTGGCTCTGCTGCTCCTCCACTAGCTGCTAAAGGAGGGCAAAGTGGCCCTCATGGTCTATCCATAGCTGATCAACGGACGATGCCAAATGCCCAATGGATGATGTCAACTAATTTCAATTATCGTGTGGAGGGAAATAGTATCCCTGAGGCATCTCAGGCTGCTAAGGCTGAGGTACAGGAGCTGGCTCCTCTCTCGGGGCTCTAGCATACTCCTGAGCATACTCCATAGTCTTCTTAGAGATGGGCCCACTCGATGGGGATAAGAGTGTCATGTTCAATGCGCACCTTAGCAGCCTCACAAAGGCAGAAGATTAGATGTAGGAACGCTAGCCTGACACTGGTGGAGTGGTGCAGATTTTGAGAATATCCACAACTGAATCAGCCTGTGCACCGGGTCATTCAAGTAATACCTCAGGTAAGTGAGGGTCAATCTCACGAGGACTGAGGAACTGAGCAACAATGGTCCACTGATTGGCTTATTCAGGCGAATGAAAAATTTGGGTTTGTGGGTTTTAAAAGCATTAAACAATAAAACAAGAGTAAAGAAAGCAAATAGTGAGTTCGGTATAGAAATCAATGAGAGAAATAGTTACAGTATCAGAGATGTTTACTTTTTCGGATTAAGGTTTCTTACCAACTATTTTAATCATGCAAGATTCATTTCATGGCAAACTATAATTGACTAAACCCAAATCTCTTAGTTTTTTTTGTCTCATCTAACCTTCATCAACCACCAATCTCTTGGTCACTTGATGCTGATTAAAGGATTAAGTTCAAATCTAGTTTATGGCCATAGAAACCCTAATTACCCAAAGCTAAACGGATTATATGTCACGTATCCAGATTAGTTCAAGTAATTAGCAATTTAGGAGGAATTTACTTTCAAGCTGTCTCTAGGTGAGAGACCTCTCCCAAGGGTCACAAGAACGCATCTAGAATAAGGGTCATACTCTCGTTCCACCTAGATTCATAAAATTAAGAACGAAGCAATCCTTGAAATTGAATCAGTACATTAATTAAAATAGAATAATAATAGTCTTACTCCATAGAAATAAACAGAGCTCCTAACATTAGCCAAAGAGGTTTAGTGACTCATGACTTATAGAGAAAACAAGGGTTCTGAAAAGTGTGAAAGTGCAAAAGTGCGAAGATCCCCCTAAAGGGTGAATCTTTTCCCTTTTATATCTAACCTAATTTGATTTGAAAATAAAATAAAATATTAAATCTTAAAACTAAAAGATATTGTTTGTAAATAGAAATTACAAAAATAAAATAAAAGATAACTAATAAAAGCTAAATCCACTTGAAGATGCTTCCTTAATAGGCCTTCAATTCGGATTGCCTGGTGCTAAACGCCAGTTTCGGCATTTAGCACCCCAAAAAGGTAGAAGCGTTCTGTCTTGTTAAGCTTGCTGGCGCTAAACGCCAGCTTGGCATTTAGCGCCCAGAAGGGTAACTCCAAATCTTTTTCTTTTGCTCTAAACTGTGCCAAATTGCTCCAAATTTCACTTGAAATTATCAAACACTAAAATAGCTCAAAGAGGATTTTTGCACTAAAATATAATAAAACTTAATAAATTTTAACTAAAAACAACTAGAAAACAAGGGAAAAAAGGGTACAAGATGCTCACGCATCATAGAGGTATTCGTAGTTGCCTTGTAGATCTCCTGTGGAGTCACCTGCTCCACCTCCACCTCATTACCGAGTATGATGCAGTGAATCATTACTACTCGGTCCATGGTCACCTCAGAATGGTTGCTTGTCGGGATGATGGAGCACTGAATGAACTCCATCCATCCCCTAGCAACTGGTGTCAGATCGTGCCGGCCCAACTACCCAGGCTGCCCCTCACAATTGAGCCTCCACTGGGCTCCCAAAAGGCATATGTCTGTTAATATCTGCTCTGGCCTCTTGTCCCTGTTGACCCTCTTAGTGTAGCATTCATCATCCTCCCAGTCAGTGGTAGGCGGAGTGTCTCTCTCATGCTCTGTGGACTAAAATTAATAACTCACCCTCTCACCATCGTCTGCTAGTTCTTGGTGCTGGGGTATACACCTTTCACATGCTTGTAAGTCACCCAACTATTAGCATAAAATTCTTGGACCATGAGTTGACCCACCTCAGTAACTGGGTTGCACAATGTGCCCCGGATCCTCTTCTGAATCTCAGCCTGAATCTCTGGGTATTCGTCCGGTTTAAGGTCAAATTGAACCTTCGGAATCACCTTCTTTTGCCCAGTAATATCATGGAAGTGGTCCTCATGGACCTTGAAACTGAACTGGGTCGCATCATAAGGACCGTTCATTGGGGCTTTCTCCTTCCTCTTCCTATAGAAAGACTTTCCAGTCTTGGGTGCCATCTGTGATAAATACTAAGGAAAGAAAGCAGTGCGGTAGAGGGTAGAGGGAAGAAGATGGTGGTATGGTATGGGAAATATGGGGGAATTTAAAGATATGGAGGATATGGTAGTGAAAGAGAAAGAAAAGGGTTGTAAGGTTAAAAGAAAGAAGAAGATGTATATTTGTTGTGGTTAAAAGAGTGGAGTAAAAGGGTATTTATAGGAGGTTGGTGAAAAAAATTAAATAAGAGGTAAATGGGGATTAGGGTAAGTGGTTATGGGAAGGGAGAGTTATGGAATGGAGGGATATGGGGAAATGGGAAGGAGTTGATTGGGTAGTGGGGTGGTGCAGTGGGGCTCATAAATATCCCTTTTTCAAATTCAAAACTCCTTCTCGAAGGACCCCGTCAGGCACTGTGCCGCTAGCGCGAAGTTTTTTATTTTTATTTTTCAGGTAAATAATATATATATATATATATATATATATATATATATATTTTTTTTTTTGAATAAGAAATAATGAATAATTAAAAATTTCCCTGAATGGCCTGGTGCTAAACGTCGCTCCTGGCGTTTAGCGCCGTAAAGGCAGTGGCGAATCCCCTAGATGGCATGCGTCCTGGTGCTAAACGCCCAACCTGGCATTTAGCGCACCTAAACTGAAAATTCCCCTCAAATTAATCATATATCACACATATCCAAGACTCCATATCATCAAACATAACAATTTACATAAATTAATCATATACCCAATCATTCAATCCTATCTTAAAGGCCACTATCCTAAGTTATCCACAACATATTAACTAAAGGAAACCGAAACTATACCTTGGCCGATTTCCACACAAGCTCAAACCACCAAAGATGGTCTTTCCACAAGCTATCCAAGCTTCTATCAAGAAACTCAAGCACAGCCACTACTTTAGCTCAACACCAAGTACTCCAAAACACCAATTCAAGCTCCAAACAACATATATTTCAATCTAATATATACAATATATCCAAATTAATACTAGGGCTCAACATTTCAACTCAACTTTTCAAGTGTGCCATTCAAAACCAATCGTTATCAATTCCAACCAAAAACCCTAAAATCGACATAATCAAGTATCATAATATTTATCCTTGAAACATAACATTTTTTCACTCACTTATCACCCAAATCCAATTACACACCTACACTCATTTCCATAACTAGTTCGAGATCAATCTAATCTCGTAGCCACAATCAAACTCAATTACCTAGAAATCATCATTTACATTAACCGACTAAATCCTTTGAGTATTCAAGCCTAAGATATTTCTAGTCATCCCATACTACTCCTCATTACCATTATCTTATGTCAATGCTCTCGCAAGTCTCCGCTGCGTCACTCTGATTTTCAGCCGCTAAAAACCCAGTTATCCCAAATAATGCCTAAGTCCATCCTAAGACTCCGATTTCAATTTAGGGCCTTAGACTATTCTCTATGCTTAAATCAAAATCTCATTAAAATCCTCAATCTCCATAAACATATTACGCAGGATCTCAACACAAATCAGGGTACCTACTCGGATTATTCATCCTTAAGTACAAAACCATAACTTGACATAATAAACAACCAATGAATACCGGTTATCATAACTAAAATCAAATGTAAATTATTGTCAAGCCCAGCCAAATTCAAGCCTTAGTCATGCTCACTTGTTTATCTCCATTTCTAATTGCCTCAACACTCAACAGTTCACCATCTTCCCAATGTTATCCCAATACTCTGCTAGCTCTAACGGTAGTACTCTACGTGGCACAATTTAGTTCAATTCTAAGTTTTGGCACTCTCGGTCCTAAATTCTCATCTTTGCCATAAGCCACGAATAAACACAGCGATTTCGTATCCTTTATGGCAATTAGAGTTTAGTTATCATCTTCGTAATTACCTTAACCTTGCTGTTGAAATCGATCTGCATTCTACTTTTCTCTACGATGGCAATTGTTGGCTATATGTCCAGGCAGCCCACAAGAATAACATACACCTCTCCCTTTCGCTAGGGGATACTGGTCACAGTTGGTCCCTGATGAGTGGATAATATATACGCTTTTTGGCATTGTTTTTAGATAGTTTTTAGTATGATTTAATTAGTTTTTAGTATATTTTTATTAGTTTTTAAGCAAAATTCACATTTCTGGACTTTACTATGAGTTTGTGTGTTTTTCTGTGATTTCAGGTATTTTCTGGCTGAAATTGAGGGACCTGAGCAAAAATCTGATTCAGAGGCTGACAAAGGACTGCTGATGCTGTTGGATTCTGACCTCCCTGCACTCGAAATAGAATTTTTGGAGCTACAGAAATCCAAATGGTGCTCTCTCAACTGCGTTGGAAAGTAGACATCTAGGGCTTTCCAGCAATATATAATAGTCTATTCTTTGCCCACATTTAGACGACGCAAACTGGTGTTTAACGCCAGCTTTCTGCCCTATTCTGGCGTTAAACGCCAGAAACAAGTTGCAAAGCAGAGTCAAACGCCAGAAACAAGCACACACCAAGTGGGTCCGGAAGTGGATTTCTGCATCATTTACTTAATTCTGTAACCCTAGTAACAAGTTTAGTATAAATAGAACTTTTTACTATGGTACTAGGGGTCTTTTCCCCTATTTTCGAATTCGTATGCCATTTGGGGAGGCTGGCCATTTGGCCATGCCTAGACCTTGTTCTTATGTATTTTCAACGGTGGAGTTTCTACACACCATAGATTAAGGTGTGGAGCTCTGCTGTTCCTCCAGTATTAATGCAAAGTACTATTGTTCTTCTATTCAATTCAAGCTTATTCTTATTCTAAGATATTCATTCGCACACAATAACATGATGAATGTGATGATTATGTGACACTCATCACCATTCTCACTTATGAACGCGTGATTGACAACCACTTCCGTTCTACATGAAAACAAGCTAGAGTGTGTATCTCTTGGATTCCTGGTCCACGACGCATGGTTGCCTCTCCTGACAACAGAGCCTTCCATTCCGTGAGATCAGAATCTTCGTGGTATAAGCTAGAATCAATTGGCAGCATTCTTGGGATCTGGAAAGTCTAAACCTTGTCTGTGGTATTCCGAGTAGGATCTGGGATGGGATGACTGTGACGAGCTTCAAACTCGCGACTGTAGGGCGTAGTGACAGAGGCAAAAGGATAGTAAATCCTATTCCTACACGATCGAGAACCAACAGCTGATTAGCCATGCGGGAAACCGTAGAGGACCATTTTCACTGAGAAGACGGCAAGTAGCCATTGACAACGGTGACACCCAACATACAGCTTGCCATAGAAAGGAGTATGAAGGATTGGATGAAGACAGTAGGAAAGCAGAGATTCAGAAGGAACAACGCATCTCCATACGCTTATCTGAAATTCTTACCAATGAATTACATAAGTATCTCTATCTTTATTTTATGTTTTATTTATCTTTTAATTATTAAAACTCTATAACCATTTGAATCTGCCTGACTGAGATTTACAAGGTGACCATAGCTTGCTTCAAGTCGACAATCTCCGTGGGATCGACCCTTACTCACGAAAGATTTATTACTTGGACGACCCAGTGCACTTGCTAGTTAGTTATGCGAAGTTGTGAAGAAGAGTGATATTACAATTGTGCATACCAAGTTGTTGGCACCATTGAGATCACAATTTTGTGCACCAGTCCCTCTGAAGTTACCTTGAGAACGTTGAGAGGCATCTCCACCCTTTTTGGGGTTTTGTCTCTTTGGGGGAAAATACTTCCCACGATCCTGGATACTGGTACAACCACGAGAATCTCTTGCCAAAGCTATCTTCTTGGCACATTCCTCCACAACTCTTGTAACACCCTAATTATCCTAAGTTTTACCTCGTGTCGTAAAGAAAAGGTTAATCAGAGATTACGACAGTTCTAAGCTCATACATATAAATTATAGAAATGATTAATATAATCTAGAAGCCCGATGAAAAATATAGCTCAAAATAGGATGTGAAAAGTGAAAACTTAATAACGAAGCTTCTAACTTAAAGCACAAGATATAGATAAGATATATCAAAATATAATAGTGTAATATCATAATAATCCAGCCACGGCTCGCGGAGTTTAAGCCGGCTAGCCATATATATATAGACATACAAAACCTGACAGTAAAAACAGCTTATACATGTTTTGTTTTCTCAAATACAAGCCTCTAGGCAAAGCAAAATACAAAAGTGAGAGATGTATAACAAAATAAACAAAAGACTCCAAAAAGATATCCGGATCCTCCGCTTCTATCACCAATCGAACAACTCACCGAGGTGGGTTGCGACCTACATTTGAAAAATACAACAGAGATATGGTATGAGAACCGGAGGTTCTCAGTATGGTAACAGTGCTCAGTGATGTAGGATATAAGACCCCGGGACGCCAAAGGTAATCCTAAGCTCCATATCCATCACAAGATTTCAAACTTAAGGCATACTAAAACAAATAAGCATAATATATAAATCTTAACATAAATAAACATGGTACTCTATCTTACGGGGATTTCTAATCTAACTAAACATCGCTGTCCCACAGCCTTCACCAACCTATCCTCCATGCGATACCATTGCTACCGCCTTCCGAACCTCTTCAATCCCAGTAGAAAACACAATTACTTACAATCCAAGTAAATCACAAGTAGAAGCATATAAGGCAAAGAATTCAAATAGCATATAGGCATGTTATACAAATAGGCAAGCCATTACAAGTAGTCAAAGCATACAAACAGATAGAAAATCCATATTATGAATGCCTGTCCTATTGGCTATGATATTACATTGTCGGTTCAACTGCCAACCCGACACATTTCCATGGAGACGTCGCCCTTCGGAATCCTCATGTGGGAACCCCCGAGATATAGTGCTCGGATCACTGTCCAGGTACTTGCTCCTGCACGCTTTATTGATTCGAAGGGATGCGAGCGGGATACTCTTGCCACAAACCTCACATCTCAATGCAAGCGGGATGAACCACTGCCCTTACGCCGCCGCCACTACCTCGACAGGCGGGATCCAACCGCCGTCCCTGCCGGGTGCATAGCGTCTTATAATCTCAATATAAAATAATAGTGCAATGGTTTTTCAGAAAACAGTTTCAATACATCAGCGATTCCTCATCACACATTCGAGTCCTCGACCCATCTCAAATGCTGTCAATTCACATTTTTATTCCGAACTCAACAGTTTCTCAATTCTCAGCTTATACATCAACCACTCATCACATGACATCAAACTATACTCAGCACACCAGAAACCTAGGCCTCTGTTTTCTAAGTTTTTCAAACGATATCATCCAAAGCCATTAAATTCTTTCCCAAGGTTTTAAATGTCCAAAACTAGGCCCAAGAGTCCTAAAATGGTGTTAGAGAAGCTTACAACCTTGTTGGGAAGGTAGAATAGTTGAAATCAAATAAAATTTGAGAAACACAGCGTGTGCGGTCGCACAGGGTTGTGCGCGCGCACGCTCTGGAAAGTTTTAAAACGTCTGCGTACGCATAGGAGTGTGCGTATGCATAGGTGCCAAAATTCATAATGTCTGTTCACCCGCACAACCCATGCTAGCACTCTCAACAGACTGGCTTCCCCAACGTGTGCGTGCGCACAGGGCTGTGCGTACGCACAGGTTGTAATTTTTGATTGCTGTGTGCATGCACCAGCTGTGCAAGCGCTACAACCAGTAAGCACTTTCTTGCCTGTGCGTATGCACAGGTCTGTGTGTCCGCACAGAATAAGATTTTCGCAGGGTTATGCATGCGCACATATCAGAAATTATAAATTTCTGTTACTTTACAAAATTTCAGATTTTCAACACCAACTTTGAATGATCATAACTTTATATCGATTAAAAGGGTTTTCAATGAACTTTAATCGTAAACAAATTTCAACCAATTTTGAAATCGAGGCAAAAGTTATGATCACTCAAAGTTCACCAAAAATTCACTTTTACCAAATTTCACAATTCCTTGTAAACCACAACCAAAGCCACCCTAAGCCATTCCAAACTCTAGTTCTCATCAAAAACTACCCTTTGTGTCATAATACACCAATCTTACAACATTTTTCTTCACATTCTATCATCCTCAACCTCAACATCAATATATCACATTATAATCACTTCTCATTCACACTTTCCCTCTACATTATTATTTTCATAAATCTCAACATCACATATATCATCACCATTCACACTTTAATTCACACAACCAATCATCATCATTTATCATAATCAAACTCAACAATCATGAATTCATCATAAAACATCATATAACATCATTCAACAACTCAACAACCATTTAAATCCAAACCTATCCTATGGGTCACTAGCCTAAGTGTCCCTGAATATTATATACTACATAGAGGAAACCGAAACCATACCTTGGCCGATTCCCTATATGCACCAAAATCCTAAAATGGCACAAGTTGAGTTCTCCACCACAAGCAAGCCACCAATGTAACTCCAACAAGCACCAACAAGCTCCAAACTCACAATAATCAAACTATATATGCATAAACTATCACAAATCAACCTAGGGTTCCATTTAAACATAATATCACAAGGGTTTAATGTCTTTTACCTTTTCCAACAATTTTGATAGCCAAAATCCAATGCTAAGCAAGGATTATAGTGAACCTAAACATCCAAAATCACAAATACTCAACTAAAAGCCCTAAATACCCAAAATTTTGGAGAGAAGAACTGAGAGAATTTCGATGTTAACTCACCTGTTTCTTATATGGGTTTTGTAGAGCTCTTCACAAGGAATGCATAGCCGCAAACAGTGCGGCGATCGGAGCTATGTAGCTCAAGATATGGGCTTGAGAAGATTGAAGTGAATAGTGCTCAATCTCTTCTCTACTCCTCTTTCAATTCTGATGTGTGTGTATTTGTGAAAGGGTAGGGTTCATTAAATGAACCTTATGTATGTTGGGCTTGGGCCCAACTTGGGCTCGGTCTAACCCGTTAGCGTTTTTAGCCCGTTTGTTCCAATTTCGGGCCAAACCTTTAAAATTAACGCTCGGTTTTCCATTTCTAATGTTTTTCTAAGGTTTTTGACGGTTTTCACTTTTTCTCCTGCGGTACCGGGTGATGACATGTCATCAAGTCATGTTTTTCTATGCTTTTTCACACAAGAAATTGATTATTAGTGCTTAAATATTGCATTCTTTTGTGCTTAAATGGTATATTCCCTTGATCTTTTAGTTTTATAAATTTTGTAGAAATAAGTGGAAAAAGAAGCAAAATAGTACAAAATCAGCTCAAAAGAAGAAAAGAAGAAATTTGTGGCACGTTTTGAAGATTGAGCACGCTTTGGACCCTAGGCCATGCTTTTAAAAGTGTGGCCCAAGACCATGAAGCCTTGGCAATAGTAATGATGCATATACATTTTTATGCATGCATGAATTAATAACTAAAGCATGCATTTAATGGATGAAATGCATGAGCTTCACGTTAATTGGCATTACAAAGCCAATTACCATGAAGCATTAAATCATTAATGCCAAATAAAAGAATGCTACGACATTACTAAAGGAACCAATGAAAGCATGCATGGAACTTAATTACTAATGCTAATTAAAGAATGAATGAAATGAAGGAACGTTGCACCCTCACTAATTAAACGTTCACTAATTAAAGCATGCATATATTTAATGCCATCATGAACCATGCATTATTAAATTGGTATTATTAATGAATGAACGGCGTTACTAATAAAGCCTAGAGTTCATTAAACAATGAGCGCCACGCTCACTTGTTTCACCTTTTGCGTGAAACTCAAGTAGAAGCAAGATGCGCATTGAGGGCACACAAGGAGCAAGCGTTCATTAAAGTGAACGCTACGCTCAATCAATTGAGCATTTTCGAGCATGGCTCAAAAGAAAAGCAAGGCGCAGCACTCACAAGAGGGGCAGCCAGGGTTCGAAGAGGGAAACCAAGGCAAGCAAAGGAGCGCTAGTTCACACACTTAACTGAGCGTTGCATCATGCTAGCTAAGAAGGGGAGCAGCCAAGGTTCGAAGAGGGAACCTCACACCAAGTGTAGCACTACGTTCTCTTCTCCTCACTGAGTGCTACACCAAGAGGCTTGACACGAGGAAGGCATACCAAGGGCTAGTGAGCGCTCAGTTCACTAACCAAACGGAGTGCTCCACTGGAGCTAGCACTCTTGGTCCATTTTCAATCAAGTGCCATCTTGAATCCAATTCTTCACAGACCCAAGTCACCAAATGCATCCGGATCCACTCTCATTCAAATCCAAAGCAAGCAAATTCCAATTGACATCACTTAAAGGCACAAGGATCAGTTGGATTAGGAATTTCATTTAATTGTAATTTGTTTTCAATTTCAATTTCATTTTCATTTTTTGTAAAGCCTATATAAAGGCATCAATTTCATTTCATTAGAAGGCTGGCTCTGCTAGAGAGGAATAGGAGTAGGGTAGAATAGAAAGACCTCTTTGAAACACTTTTAATTTTTCTGCACTTTCTATTTTTCAATCTTGAATTCAGTTTATGCAAAATTTTAGTTTTTACAATCCTCTCCTCAACTTTCCTTTTCTGCAATTTTACTTCTCCATTTATATTGCTCCCAATTTAGTTTATGCAATTTACACCTTCTTGAAAATTCTGTTCTTCTGCACTTTCACATTTTCGTTTCCCTTGAAGTTTAATTTCCTTTTCTGCACATTTACATTATGCAACTTTACCTTTGAACTTGCTGCAATCTGAATTTACTTTTCCTATCTCAGATCTATTGCTTTCTTTAAATTTTTAGCACCCAACCCCCTTCACATTTGATGCAATTTACATTTCTTGTCATTTAAGCTTCTGTCAATTTATATTCCTTGCTCTCTAAGCTTCTGCCATTTACCTTCTGCATTTTACAATTCCTGCAATTTGTGTTCTGTTGCTTCAATTTCATCCAATTCACCAATGTTAGCTTGACTAAACTAATCACCTACTAAAGTTGCTTGATCCATCAATCCCTGTGGGATCGACCTCACTCTGAGTGAGTTTTACTACTTGATGCGATCCGGTACACTTGCCGGTGAGTTTTGGTGTGGAATCGTCTTTCCACCCATCAAGTTTTTGGCGCCGTTGCTGGGGATTGATTTAGATCAACAATGATTAAGTGGGTGAGAAGTATATATTAAGCATTTTCTTTGTTTTTGTTCTCTGTTTTAAGCTGATAGCAAGGTGTTTGAGTTATTGCCTCACTAAGGAATTCTTCTCTGAGACATGAATTTCAATTTTCATTGGTGTTATGTTTTACAAAATTCAAATGGAGTTCAACTCATCTTATGATCAAACAAATTTTATGGGATATTACCCACCATAACCTATTTCTAATGATGGCTGGGAGTATCACCAACAAATTACAGATCCTGAGCACTCCAATCTATAGAGATATGTTTTAGAACCACAAGATGAGCAAGAGAATCATATAGGATATTTTCTACCACCACAAAATGATTCAAGTCATTATGATGGATGGGAATATCACCAAGAAATGATAGATGATGAAGAAATTCACATAAGATATGATCCAGAACGTGATTTGTGTCATTACCCTCATGGTGTCTGGACATGTCAACAAGAGTGTGAACAATCAGTTGAAATGGGACACCTCCCAGAGACACAATATGATCCAGATTTTGATGAGTCTAACAACTACTCATATTATGGCTGGGAGAGTCAAAATCAAAGAGATCTTAGTGATCCATACTTTGTTCATCAAGAGACATCTTCATTGGAGTGCACTTTTAATAAATTCATGCAAGATTGTCCCCCAATGCCACAAAATGAACCATACTGTGATGAATTCTACAATGATTCACATTGTGGATGGGAGGATCAAAACCAGAATGCATTTGACAGTTCATACTCCACTTATCAAGAGCCATCATCACTTGAGCAAACCTTCAACTCATTTATGAAAAATTGCCCAACCTCACCTCCCAATTTTTCACTTGAAAACTTTCCATCACTTGATTTTGCCTCAACACAAAGTTTCCTCCAAGATTCATGCAACTCATCTCACCAACCACAAGATTCATTTCACTACACAGAAGACTCATTTCAACATTCACAAAATTCATTTCACAACTCACCAGATTCATTCCATACCACTCAAAACAACCTCAACACAACACATCCATATCCACAAAATTTCTCTCAATCTTCATCTTTTAAGCTAGCATTTAAAGATCCCCTTCAAAAATCCAGAGAATTATTGGAAAAGCAAGAACAATCCTGGAGAGAACAAGAAATTCTCCTCCAAAAGATGGAGGAGTACTTGGAGAAAATCAGGAAACACTCAGAACTGTTAAGCAAGGAAGATGAAGAACAATTGGTGGATGTGAAGGAGGAAGTGGAAAGGCAAGATGAAGAGGTCCCTGTGTCAAGCAACTTTTCAATGAAGAATGAGGTGGTTGAAACTGAAACTGCACTTGAGATGACAAGAGAACATGAAAACTCACAACCCTCACAAACTTCCTTGAATCAAAGACTCTTAACACTTGAATCTGTGATTGAAAGATATGAAGAGGAGATGGAGAAATCTTGGGAAGAACAACAAACCTCCTCCATGAAAGTGCTATTAAGTCAAATGTTGGGTGCAAAAGAGGAAGTGGAAGAACAAGAAAGTGAGAAAGTTAATCAAGAGAATTTACACTCAAGTGAAGTAGAGAAGTACATAGAGGAAGAGCTCATGGAACTACCAATTCAAAAGGCTCTGGATGAAGATAAAACTCTAATAATCACACAACAACCAAGTCTTGAATCCAAAGAAGTGAAGGCAACTAACAAGAGCACCAATCCTGTCCATGATCCAGGAAGCAAGCTCAATCAAGCCATTTACAAAAGGAAGCTTGCTGAGGAGAGGCCAAGACAAGGGACAATAGCTGAATCTTCTCCCCCCTTGAGGTCATTCCTCTTAACAAACTGGAAGAAGAGGAAGAAAGTGAAGAACATGTCAACCGTAGGTAACATTTCTTTTCTTTGCTTTGTTTACTTTCTATGTTTGCTTTGTTTAATTTCAATAAATTAGCGTATGATTACATTCTAAGTTTGGTGTTGCCTTGCAACAATTTGTTTTCAGTCCTTCTGGATGATTGCATCAAATCAAAAATGAAAGTGTCACACTAAGATTCTAAGTTTGGTGTGCCACTTATTCAGCAAAACCACTTGTCTGCATAATCATAATGCCTTTGCAGTATTATCTTTCTTTTAGTTAGACATTTTACTATTCTCTTTGTTTTAGTCATTCCTTTGTTTTTAATGCTTTCATCTATTTTGCTCCTTAACTGTTCTGTTAACTACCTCACCAAGAAATCCTTACTCATGACAGATTCAGCAGGTACCTAAATATGCAAAGTTTCTAAAAGACTTATGTATCCATAAAGACAAAATTAATGAATTAGAAACTATTCCTTTAGGTAGTTCTATATCTGCTTTAATGGGAGGATTACCTAAAAAATGTTGTGATCCAGGTCCTTGCATAGTTAGTTGTACTATTGGTGGTGTAGTAATTTATGATTGCATGTGTGTTTTAGGAGCATGTGTCAGTATAATGCCTTTGTCTATATATGATGTTTTAAGGCTCCTTCCCTTAAAAAGGTCGGCAGCTCATTTTGTGTTAGCAGATAAAAGCATTATTACAGTGGCTGGAGTTGCTGAAGATGTTTTGGTGAACATTAAAGGGCTCACATTCCCCACTGATTTTTATATCTTGGAGATGCCCCATAATGATTCAGATAAGCCATCATCAATCCTACTTGGAAGACCATTCCTGAAGACATCAAAATTCAAATTGGATGCTTTTTCAGGAACATATTCCTTTGAAATAGATGGCCGCATAGTGATCTTCAATCTGAATGGAGTCATTGACAACCCCCCAGAAGATCGTTCTATCTTCCAGTGTGATGTCATAGACGAAAGTGTGGCTGAAGTTCAAAAAGAAGAGTTTGAAGAGAGGCACACTGGACAAGGTCCAAGTGTGGGGACCCTCTTAACTGACAATGAGGACACTTCGCCACTTTCACAAGCCCCAGATAATCCAGAGCCTGCCCATGACCAAAAGTTAGAATTGAAACCTCTCCCTCCACATCTCAAATATGCTTATCTCGAGGATGAGCAGAAGCTTCCGGTTATTATTGCAAGAGAACTGACTTCTCAACAAGAAGAGCAGCTACTTGATGTGCTGAGGAAGCATAAGAAGGCAATTGGGTGGAGCTTGGCAGACATAGTGGGAATCAGCCCTCAAGTATGCGAGCACAGAATATTTTTAGAAGAGGGAGCAAGACCTGTCCGTCAATCCCAGAGAAGATTGAATCCCACCATCTTGGAAGTTGTCAAAAAGGAGGTGACCAGACTATTGGAGGCCAGTATCATATATCCCATTTCAAACAGTGAATGGGTAAGCCTAGTACAAGTGGTGCCCAAGAAGTCCGGAGTCACTACAGTGAAGAATGAGCATGGAGAGCTCATAGCAACTAGAGTTCAGAATGCTTGGAGAGTCTGCATTGATTACAGGCGTCTCAACCAAGCTACCCGTAAGGATCACTACCCACTTCCATTCATTGATCAAATGCTGGATCGCCTGTCAGGGAAGTCACATTATTGCTTTTTAGATGGTTACACAGGTTATTTCCAGATTCATATAGCTCCTGAGGATCAGGAAAAGACTACTTTTACATGTCCTTTTGGGACTTATGCATATAAGAGAATGCCCTTTGGCTTGTGCAATGCACCAGCCACCTTCCAAAAATGCATGATGCGTCTTTTCTCTGATCTTATTGAGGACTGTATGGATGTTTTTATGGACAATTTTAGCGTTTATGGTGATTCTTTTAACCTTTGCATAGATGGATTAACTAGAGTATTAGATAGATGTGTTAATACAAACCTTGTATTGAATTTCGAAAATGCCACTTTATGGTAAAGCAAGGGATTGTATTAGGACATGTGGTATCTAATAATGGCATTTCTGTAGACCCAGCAAAGGTGAATGTTATTTCTAGTTTACCTTACCCCTCTTCTGTGAGGGAAGTCCGTTCGTTCCTTGGTCATGCAGGTTTCTACAGGAGATTTATTAAGGACTTTAGTAAGGTAGCACTTCCCTTATCCAGATTACTGCAAAAGGATATTGAGTTCGAGTTCAGTGAGGATTGCAAACAAGCGTTTGATAAGCTGAAGACTGCTTTAACTCAGGCTCCAATTGTGAGAGGACCAGACTGGAGCCAGCCATTTGAAATCATGTGCGATGCTTCCAACCATGCAGTAGGAGCAGCGCTGGCTCAGCGTGAAGGTAAGGATCCTTTTGTTATTGCCTATGCGTCTAAGACTTTAGACATTGCCCAGTCCAATTATACTACTACTGAGAAAGAGCTACTTACTATTGTTTTTGCTCTGGATAAATTCTGGGCTTATTTACTTGGTACTAGAGTAGTAGTGTATTCGGACCATGCAGCTCTAAAGTATCTATTAGCTAAAAAGGAATCCAAACCAAGACTTATACGTTGGATACTGCTGTTACAAGAATTTGATTTAGAAATAAAGGATAGGAGTGGTAATCAAAATTTAGTAGCAGACCACTTGAGTCGCCTTGAACATATTAAGGATGATTCTACTCCTATAGATGATAATTTTCCTTTTGACAACCTGCAAGCAGTATCTGAGGTAGTCCCTTGGTATGCACCTGTTGCTAATTATTTAGTTAGCCGCACATTTCCTCCACATTTTTCTAAACATCAAAGAGACAAGCTGAAAAGCGAGTCTAAATATTTATGGAGATGTGGCGCTGACCAGATAATTAGACGTTGTGTACCTCAATCAGCATTCCAGTCCATTTTAGAGGCCTGTCACTCATCTGAGAGTGGAGGACACTTTGGCCCTCAAAGAACAGCTAGAAAGATCTTAGACTGCGGATTCTGGTGGCCTATTCTTTTTAGAGATGCTGCTGAGTTTTGTAAATCTTGTCACCCGTGCCAAAAATTTGGTAACATATCCAAGAGGGATGAGATGCCTCAACAATATATGCTTTTCTGTGAAATTTTTGATGTTTGGGGAATTGACTTCATGGGTCCATTTCCAAATTCTAGTGGATATTTTTATATATTGTTAGCTGTGGATTATGTTTCCAAATGGGTGGAAGCAATTCCTACCCGCACTGATGATGCTAACACTGTTGTTTCCTTTGTGAGAAACCATATTATATGTCGCTTTGGATCACCGCGAGCGATCGTGAGCGATCAAGGCACCCATTTTTGTAATAGGAGACTAATAGGATTGATGAAGAAGCATGGGATAATCCATAAAGTTGCAACAGCTTACCATCCCCAAACTAATGGGCAAGCCGAGGTGTCAAACAGAGAAATTAAGCGTATCTTGCAAAAGATAGTAAAGCCTCATAGAAAAGACTGGAGCACCAGACTACAAGATGCACTGTGGGCATATAGAACAGCATACAAGACACCCATTGGAATGAGTCCCTTTCGCTTAGTTTATGGAAAAGCTTGTCATCTCCCAGTTAAAATAGAACACAGAGCCTTCTGGGCAGTTAAGGAGTGCAACATGGGAATTGAGAATGCTGGAGTTGAAAGAAAGTTGCAACTGCAGGAACTGGAGAACCTTCGCCTGGAAGCTTATGAGAACTCCAGAATATACAAGGAAAAGATGAAAGCTGTGCATGATCAAAACATCAAGAAGAGAGAGTTCCAACCTGGAGATTTTGTTCTCCTTTACAAATCTCGACTGAGGCTCATGCCCGGTAAGTTGAGATCAAAATGGGAAGGTCCATACAGAATAGAGAAGGCTGAACCGTACGGAGTTTATCACCTAAGCCATCCTTCAAGCTCTGAACTTATTAAGGTTAATGGACAACGCCTGAAGCTATACCATGGTGAGAAGGTGCAGAAAAATAAGGAGCTTGAGATCTTTCGCTTGGAAGACCCCCAAATCGCAGCAGATTGAGCTATTGGAGCGTCCAACTTACGGACGTAAAAGCAAAGTGCTTGGTGGGAGACAACCCCCCGCGGTATGATCGTTCTTTTCTTCACTTTTAGTTTTTCTTCTTTAATAACTCTTCTCTTTATTAGTGCTTTCGTGCTCTTTCATTTACATGTCTTTATCTTTCCTTAAAAAAAAAAAAATTTCGCCGCGCGACGCGATCGCACCAGCGACGCGTCCGCGTGGCAGGGGAGTAAAGAAAAATAAAAATGAAGAGAAAGTTATGCAGGAGCAGCGCTGGAGTCGTGCCAATGGCAACAATTACCCCACACGACCGCATCACTGACGCGACCGCGTCGCATGGAAATCATGGCCTCCTACGCGACCGCGTGCCCCACGCGGCCGCGTGCCCTGAGTTTTCGACGTAAAAGGGTGCACAGTCGCATTCTGTGCGAGAGTGATGCTGGATTGGTGCTGGAAGCACAACCCTTGTCACGTGACCGCGTCGCTGACGCGGCCGCGTCACCCATTTTATCACGCACACTCATGCGATCGCGTGACCCACGTGGTCGCGTCACCCAATTTTGGCAATTAAAATGAATCGAACAGAGAGTTGTGCTGGAGCGAGGCTGAATTCGCGCCAGCAGTGCAACATCGGTCACGCGACCGCGTGACTGACGCGATCGCGTCTTCTTACCTGACGCGCACCCATGCGAACGCGTGTCCCACGCGACCGCGTCGCATGCGCCGCACAGCTCAACCTAAATTGCCAAATTATCTTATCTTTCTCTCCTCCAAATCCTACTTTTTCTTTTCCCTCCTTACCTCTTCCTTCTTCCTTCCCCTTTCAATCTCACCTTTCACTCTCTCTTTCTCACCCCTATTAACAAGGTTTTTCTTTTCTTCTTTCTCACTTTTCTACTATTCTTCTTATTTTCATATGTTATCTTCTTTTCTTTTCTTCATTGTTCTTATTCTCTTTTCTTTTCTTTTCCTTTTTACTTGGTGTTATCTATTTATGTGAATCATTATTTATCTTTATATGCTTATGGTTTGTTATAAATTTGTTTGACAATCATATATATTACTTTTTAAGGGATTGCTTGCATGTTCAAATTCATACTTTCAAGAGCTTATTCTACATGCATGCTAGGTGTTTGTGAAAAAGCCCATATGGCATTATGCACTTCTTCACATTATTTTGCTCTAATATGCAATGCTTGCTTTTCACAAATTTCCTTTCATATTTTATTAATTAAATTTAATTGTCAATACAAACGTGATGGCTAGTTTGTTACAAATGGTAATCTAAATTGGACATTGAATGTTTGATATATGCTACTCATGCCTTTGCCTGCATGCCAATAAACCTCTTGCATTCCATTGTCCTACATGCACTTGCTATATTTCCATTGATGAGCCTTTCACATGTAATCCGGACCACGTGTTAATGCCATTTATCTTTATCGTGCATTGCCTATCACTTACAATACCCTCTTCCTTGCTCCATCTCTTTGCATTTAATTTCCTTTCTCTTCCTTTCTTTCAGGATGGCCACCAAGAAAGGAAAAGAGAAAGCTACTTCCAAACCACCAGCAAGAAGAGGAACTAAAAGAGCATTAGTGGTAGAGCCTTCTTCAACCACAGTCAAGCCCTCAACAAAAAGAGTTAAGAGGATAATAAGGGTTGACAACAAGGAGAAAGCCTTTCCAGCAAAGGACACTGCGCGATTTCCCAATCTCTACTGTGAGCAGATGTTCCCTATCCTAGCAGAAAGGAACTATAACAATGAATACCTTCTTATCCTCCCATCCAATATTGCCTCCTTTGTTGAGCCGCAAATTGAACGAAGACAATGGGGTTTCTTACGGAGACAGCCGAGGCAGGTCAATCTCTCTTGGGTAGTTGAGTTCTACTCTAACTTCTACATACCGACCCTGCAGTCTGTTTATGTCCGGCAGAAGCAAGTGCCCATTACAGAAGAGGCCATCCAGCAAGCTCTGAGTCCTCCCCCTTTTCCAGCAGGAATGGACGCTTTTCAAGAAGCCACCCTTCAGCGCCAGAGATACCAATTTGACTGGGACTCCGTTCTCGGAGTCATTGCATTACCTGGTAGCCGTTGGATCTACGGATACCACCGTACCCGCCCTAAGGGAATCTTGGCTTCCGCACTTACCTTGGAGGCTCGCGTATGGGCATAGATCATGTCCCATTACGTCTTTTCGAGCACTCATGAGTCCTCCTTCACTGCAGACATGGCTGTTCTACTATGGTGCATCCTTACAGACCAACCTCTGAATCTCTCAAGACACATCCGGAATGCTATGGAGCATGTACAAATCGCGGACAACCTACCTTTTCCCGCCCTGGTCTCTGATCTTATCTCAGCAGCCGAAGTCTCCTACAGAGCTGGGGACACCAAAGCCATGCTTCCACGGGATGATCAATATGTCCCTAACGGGAAATACCTCAGACTTTCAGCAGCCACTACAAGCCAGCCTATTGAGCCAGTTGAAGATATTCCTTCTTCAACACCACAAGCATCTACAACTGAGAAATTGCTCCAGCAGATACTTGAAAAATTGGATCGGCATGAACTGAAAGCTAAGATGAGAGAGCGCTGTAACAAGCGCCGATTCACATACCTCAAGGAGCTGATCATGGGCAAATTCAAGGACTCAGACACTCCGGACTCCACTTCTTTTACCAGCACCGGGAGCCATGATAGTCCCGACTGTGGAGATACTGCTACCAGCCCACCCCTGTTCCTGACAGATGGCACCGAGAACGGTGCAAAGCCTTAAGTGTGGGGAGGTCGGTCAGTACCTGACTTCCGGAGGTAATTTCTCTTCTCTGTACACCAATAATTAGGATATTTTAGTTAAATTTTCTTTCCTTTATAGAATAGAATAAATTGCATAGGTTAGAATAGTTGCATGCATGTTCTACTTGATCGAAAAGACAATAAGTTTCTTTTAAAAATCTATCTTTGGAATAAAATTTCACTAATTTTTCAAAATTTTTATGATAAATCTGCTTGAGTTGTATTTGGAACATGATGTTTGAGCTAAAGAACACACAACCTGTGCAAGATTTGAGCCTTTATGTATGGTTACATTATTTAACTATAATTATTTTATTCTTGTGTGTTTACTTCTCTATGATTGTAATCTATATTTTGTTTTATCTTATATGTCCAATATTTATTATATTTACATGCTTGCACATGATTGAGGCCATTATTTATTTAAACTCACTTATCCAAATCAAGCCTACCCTTTTCAATTACCTTTGTTAACCACTTTGATCCTTTAAAACCCCATTTGTTCTATATTTTACCACATTACTAACCTCAAGCTGAAAAACAATTACATATCCCAAATTGAATCTTTGGTTAGCTTAAGATAGAATTGTGTGTGCTAGTTAAGTATGGGGAATTGTGGGAACAAAAGTTGTTAAGGGATGTGTCATGAAAATTTAAAGGGAATTTGGATACCTATTCATGTGAAACTATAAGAATCAAAAATCTATGTGCGTTGATAAGCTTTATTTATTTCAATTCAAAAAAAATGATAAACAAATAAATAAGGGGACAAAATTACCCCAATGTTAAATTCAGAATTCAAAGATCAATGCACATATGATAGAATTAAAATACAAAGTTGAAACATGAATATGGGTCGAAAAAGGGAATTATGGGTAGCTAGGCATGAATTTAAAAGTATATAGAATATATGTATATTAGGTAAGGGCTTAGGTTAATTAAAGATTCAATTTATAAAGCTCACTTAGCCGTATGTATACCCTTACCTGCACCTTGGCCCCATTACAACCCTGAAAAGACCTCATGATGTTTGTATTGGTATATTAACTGTTGTTGATTGGTTAGGAGAAAAACAAAAGTTAGAAAACATGGCTAGAGAAGAATAGAGTAATTACCCTATACACTAGAGATTAGAGCGTACATACATTACCAGTGAGGGTTCAATACTTGAATTTTCATGTTTCCTGCTTTCATAAGCTATCTTCTTGCACTTTTATCGGCTTTATTGTATAATGATAGAATTAGTGAAATTTGATTTGTAATTGTTTCGAAGGGCTTATTTACTTTTGATCAAGTGGACAATAATCATATAGTTGCATTTATTTATATATGGAGGATTGCATTGCATTTCATGAGTTTCTACATGTTCATACTTATTTCCTTGTCTCCTTCAATTTAGCATGAGGACATGCTAATGTTTAAGTGTGGGGAGGTTGATAAACCACTATTTTATAGTTTATATTGTGTTTAATTGTGTGGTTTTGTCATGATCCTTACCCACTTATTCATCAATTTAGCATGTATTTAGATTTCCTTCCTAAATTCAGTACATGTTTGAAAATTGCTTCCTAGAGACTTTAATTATTTAATTTTAATTCTCCTTTATTCCATTCGATGCCGTGATCTGTGTGTCAAGTGTTTCAGGCTTTATAGGGCATGAATGAGATGGAGATTGGAGAGAAAGCTAGCAAAAAAATGGAAGGAACACAAGAATTTGAGGAGATAACCAGCGAGAAGTGACGCGGTCGCATGGTTCACGCGACCGCGCGAAGGAGCGCAAATCGCAGTGACGTGGCCACATGGCTTGCGCGGCCGCGCGGATTGAAAAGCGCAAGCGACGCGGTAGCGTGGACGACGCGAACGCGTGGAGAGGAAAAAGCGCAGGCGACGCGATTGCATGAACGACGTGATCGCGTGACATGTGCGATCTGCATAATCTGCAGAATTTGCTGGGGGCGATTTTGGACCTTATTTCGGCCCAGTTTTCGGCCCGGAATAGCAGACTAGAGTCAGAGAATATGCGGAAATAACACACACATTCATTTAGTAGTTTTAGATCTAGTTTTACTCTCTTAGGTTTTTCTCTCTAGGTTTTTAGGATTCTAATTTTGAATTGATCTGAGCACTAGAACATTGAGAAGAGTTATTTCCCTCATCAAGACTTCGTCATTCTAGTTCGTTTTCTTAACTTGGTTTCATTCTTCCATGTTCTTTGCTTTGTTCAATTTTGTATTTGAATTCTTTTATGATTAATTAATGCAAGGGTTATTTCTTTTTAATTCAATTTTAATTCCAATAATCATGTCTTCTTTTGATTCCCTTTCATGTGCTATGGATTCTTTATTTACAATGCGTGAGTAGTTTCCTTACTTGATAGGGAATTGGTTAAAAGGAACTCTTGAGTTGGAAGGATTGAAGGAAAAATTTGTAGTTGGGTTAAACGTTGGATTGCCATCCTGTCACCAACGCCAATCCCTTTGAACTAAGTGGGTTGCAACTTGTGAACAGATCTGGCATTCCAACTTGTTTGACTTTCCCTTACCTAGTAAAGGATAACTAAATAGAGTAACCGTTAATTATAAATCAATCTTAAAAATCACTCCATCAATGATAGAGATTCTAACAAATCAATTCCCAGTCAAGGCTTTTATTTATATTATTTAAAATTCCTCAATTTAAATTCCAATTTACTTAGCTCAACTTCTTGGAACATCTGATTAATAAAACAACACACTTTTCTGCAACTCGTTGGGAGATGACCTGGGACTTAAAACTCCCAGTAATTTTAATTTAAACTCTCTGTGACATATTTCTAAATTGATAGGCAGATTTTCAGTGAGTTAAGAACTATACTTGCAACGTAACCATTTTAATAAATTTTTAATTCACCAGCTTCTGCTTCCCATCATAAGCCACCATATTCTGGTGTTGCGTCAATACGCAACCCAAACCCTTCAGAGAAGCATCACAATATACTTCAAACGGTTCATGAGTTTTCGGTAAGATTAGAACAGGTGCTGAAGTTAACGTTTGCTTCAAAGTCTGAAAACTCTCTTCACACTCTAACATCCAAACAAAAGGAGCTTCTTTCCTTGTCAATTTAGTGATCGGTAGTGCAATCCAGGAAAATTCTTTGTTAAGTCTTCCGTAATATCCGGCTAAGCCCAAGAAGCTTCTGACTTCCGTTACCATCGTCGGTCGTTCCCATTCCATCACCGCTTCTACCTTCGAAGGGTCAACCACTATTCCTCCTTCGCTCACCACGTGACCTAAGAACTTTACTTCCTCTTTCCAAAACTCACACTTCGACAACTTAGCGTACAACTTTCACTCCTTTAGGATTTTCAACACAATCCTCAAGTGTTCCTCATGCTCCTTTTCCGTCTTAGAGTAAACCAAGATGTCGCCTATGAAAACCACCACGAATTTGTCCAAAAAGGGACAAAACACGCTGTTCATGTAATCCATGAAAACAGCAGGTGCATTCGTTAACCCGAAGGACATCACCGCAAACTCGTAGTGTCCATAGCATGTCCTAAACGCGGTCTTAGGGATATCATCCTCCTTCACCCTTATCTGATGGTAACCGGATCTTAAATCGATCTTGGAAAACACTCCGGCTCTTTGCAGTTGATCCATCAAGTCATCGATCCTAGGCAGCGGGTACTTGTTCTTCACAGTCACTTTGTTTAACTTCCTGTAATCCACGCACAAACACATTCCTCTATCCTTTTTCTTTACCAATAAAACTGGCGCTCCCCACGGTGATACACTCGGTCAAATGAACCTCTTGTTCATAAGCCCTTCTAACTGAGTCTTTAACTCTGCTAGCTCTATCGGAGCCATTCTATACGGCATAATCGACCCTGGTCTGGCTCCTGACACCAATTCAATCGCAAACTCAATCGCCCTTTGAGGTGAGAACTCCGAGATATCTTCCGGGAATACCTCTGGAAAGTCTCTAACTACCGGAATCTGATCCAAGTTCTGAGCATCGCCCGAAGCATTAGCAGTTAACAAGATGTATCCTTGACACTCCTCCCCACTATAGTACACTATTACCGAGTTCAGGTAGTAACCTTTAGCTATCACAACTCCATTTTCTCCTTTCGGCATAAACCGAATTGTCTATTCAAAGCAATCCAACAAAACCCGATTCTTCGACAACCAATCAAATCCCAAAATCATCTCCAACCCAACCATTGGTAAACAGATCAATTCATGCACAAAATCTCTACCCTCAAGTTTGAATCCTACTTGCCTACAACCTGACCTAGTCATAACTGTCTGATGCAGAGTATGTACGTACAGATTGATAAACCCCATATTTAGGGTTTATCTTGTGTTAAATTTAGAGGGTTTTGTCAACCTTTCTCCCATTTATCCAATGAAATAGCATGGTTTTGTAAATTCTCCTTTAATTGTGCTTAAGAGTGAAAACATGTTTTTTAGGTCCTTAATTGTTTAATCTTGATTTACCTTTGATTCCATTAGATGCCTTGATATGTTTGTTAAGTGATTTCAGATTTAGGAGGAAAAGATTGGATCAAGAGAATGAAGAAAAAGCATGTATAAATGGAGAACTCATGAAGAAATGAAGGAATCGCAAAAGTTGTCAAGCCGACTTCTTCGCACTTAATCGAGATTAGAGAAGATCAAAGAGCTATGAGGGAGAATTAAGCTCCAACATGGGACAACTAAGGATGGAGCACCAAGAACACTCCATCATCCTCCATGAGATTAGAGAATATCAAAGAGCTATGAGGGAGGAGCAACAAAGGCAAGAAAGAGCATAGAGGAGCTCAAGAGCACCATTGGTTCTTCAAGAAGAGGAAGACGCCACCCTCACTAAGGTGGACCCGTTCCTTAATCTCCTTGTTCTTATTTTCCTGTTTTTCATTTACTATGCTTTATGTTTATGTTTATGTCTTATTACATGATCATTAGTATTTAAGTGTCTATGGCCTTAAAGTTATGAATGTCCTATGAATCCATCACCTCTCTTAAATGAAAACTATTTTAATTACAAAAGAACAAGAAGTACATGGTTTCAAATTCATCCTTGAAACTAGTTTAATTATTTTGATATGGTGACAATACTTCTTGTTTTCTGAATGAATGATTGAACAGTGCATATGTCTTTTGAATTTGTTGTTTACGAATGTTAAATATGTTGGCTCTTGAAAGAATGATGAAAAAGGAGACATGTTATCTGATAATCTGAAAAATCATAAAAATGATTTTTGAAGCAAGAAAAAGCAGTGAATACAAAAGCTTGCAGAAAAAAAAAAGAGAAAAATTTGAAAAAAAGGGGGAAAAAGAAAAAGCAAGCAGAAAAAGCCAAAAGCTCTTAAAACCAAAAGGCAAGAGCAAAAAGCCAATAGCCCTTAAAACCAAAAGGCAAGGGTAATAAAAAAAGGGGATCCAAGGCTTTGAGCATCAGTGGATGGAGGGCCTAAAGGAATAAAATCCTGGCCTAAGCGGCTAAACCAAGCTGTCCCTAACCATGTGCTTGTGGCGTGAAGGTGTCAAGTGAAAACTTGAGACTGAGCGGTTAAAGTCAAGGTCCAAAGTAAAAAAGAGTGTGCTTAAGAACCCTGGACACCTCTAATTGGGGACTTTAGCAAAGCTAAGTCACAATCTGAAAAGGTTCACCCAGTTATGTGTCTGTGGCATTTATGTATCCGGTGGTAATACTGGAAAACAAAGTGCTTAGGGCCACGGCCAAGACTCATAAAGTAGCTGTGTTCAAGAATCAACATACTAAACTAGGAGAATCAATAACACTATCTGAACTCTGAGTTCCTATAGATGCCAATCATTCTGAACTTCAATGGATAAAGTGAGATGCCAAAACTATTCAAGAGGCAAAAAGCTACTAGTCCCGCTCATCTGATTGGAGCTAAGTTTCATTGATATTTTGGAATTTATAGTATATTCTCTTCTTTTTATCCTATTTGATTTTTAATTGCTTGGGGACTAGCAACAATTTATGTTTGGTGTTGTGATGAGCGGATAATTTATACGCTTTTTGGCATTGTTTTTACATAGTTTTTAGTATAATTTAGTTAGTTTTTAGTATATTTTCATTAGTTTTTAAATAAAAATCACATTTCTGGACTTTACTATGAGTTTGTCTATTTTTCTGTGATTTCAGGTATTTTCTGGCTGAAATTGAGGGACTTGAGCAAAAATCAGATTCAGAGGTTGAAGAAGGACTGCAGATGCTGTTGGATTCTGACCTCCTTACATTCAAAGTGGATTTTCTAGAGCTACAGAACTCTAAATGGTGCGTTGGAAAGTAGACATCCAGGGCTTTCCAGCAATATATAATAGTTCATACTTTACCCGAGTTTAGATGACGCAAACTGGCGTTCAACGCCCGTTTCATGCTGCATTCTGGAGTTAAATGCCAGAAACAGGTTGCAAAGTGGAGTTAAACGCCATAAACAGGTTATAAACTGGCGTTCAACTCCAAGAAAGACCTCTCCACGTGAAAGCTTCAATGCTCAGCCCAAGCACACACCAAGTGGGCCCCAGAAGTGGATTTCAGCATCATTTACTTATTTCTGTAAACCCTAGTAACTAGTTTAGTATAAATAGGACTTTTTATTGTTGTATTCGAAGTCTTGGTTACTCCGGTTCCCCTCTGGGGCCGAGACCAATGAACTCCATTATCACTTATGTATTTTAAACGGTAGAGTTTCTACACACCATAGATTAAGGTGTGGAGCTCTGCTGTTCCTCATGAATTAATGCAAAGTACTATTGATTTTCTATTCAATTCAAGCTTATTCCTATTCTAAGATATTCATTCGCACCCAAGAACATGATGAATGTGATGATTATGTGACACTCATCACCATTCTCACCTATGAATGCGTGCCTGACAACCACTTTCGTTCTACATGAAGATGAGATAGAATGAGTATCTCTTAGATATCTAATACAGGGGACCGAGTCCGAGATATTAGAGTCTTCATGGTATAAGTTAGAACCCATGGACGGCCATTCCTGAGATCCGGAAAGTCTAAACCTTGTCTGTGGTATTCAATCAAGTGCCATCTTGAATCCAATTCTTCACAGACCCAAGTCACCAAATGCATCCGGATCCACTCTCATTCAAATCCAAAGCAAGCAAATTCCAATTGACATCACTTAAAGGCACAAGGATCAGTTAGATTAGGAATTTCATTTAATTGTAATTTGTTTTCAATTTCAATTTCATTTTCATTTTTTGTAAAGCCTATATAAAGGCATCAATTTCATTTCATTAGAAGGCTGGCTCTGCTAGAGAGGAATAGGAGTAGGGTAGAATAGAAAGACCTCTTTGAAACACTTTTAATTTTTCTGCACTTTCTATTTTTCAATCTTGAATTCAGTTTATGCAAAATTTCAGTTTCTACAATCCTCTGCTCAACTTTCCTTTTCTGCAATTTTACTTCTCTGTTTATATTGCTCCCAATTTAGTTTATGCAATTTACACCTTCTTGAAAATTCTGTTCTTCTGCACTTTCACATTTTCGTTTCCCTTGAAGTTTAATTTCCTTTTCTGCACATTTACATTATGCAACTTTACCTTTGAACTTGCTGCAATCTGAATTTACTTTTCCTGTCTCAGATCTATTGCTTTCTTTAAATTTTTAGCACCCAACCCCCTTTACATTTGATGCAATTTACATTTCTTGTCATTTAAGCTTCTGTCAATTTATATTCCTTGCTCTCTAAGCTTCTGCCATTTACCTTCTGCATTTTACAATTCCTGCAATTTGTGTTCTGTTGCTTCAATTTCATCCAATTCACCAATGTTAGCTTGACTAAACTAATCACCTACTAAAGTTGCTTGATCCATCAATCCCTGTGGGATCGACCTCACTCTGAGTGAGTTTTACTACTTGATGCGACCCGGTACACTTGCCGGTGAGTTTTGGTGTGGAATCGTCTTTCCACCCATCAAGTTTTTGGCACCGTTGCTGGGGATTGATTTAGATCAACAATGATTAAGTGGGTGAGAAGTATATATTAAGCATTTTCTTTGTTTTTGTTCTCTGTTTTAAGCTGATAGCAAGGTGTTTGAGTTATTGCCTCACGAAGGAATTCTTCTCTGAGACATGAATTTCAATTTTCATTGGTGTTATGTTTTACAAAATTCAAATGGAGTTCAACTCATCTTATGATCAAACAAATTTTATGGGATATTACCCACCATAACCAATTTCTAATGATGGCTGGGAGTATCACCAACAAATTACAGATCCTGAGCACTCCAATCTATAGAGATATGTTTTAGAACCACAAGATGAGCAAGAGAATCATATAGGATATTTTCTACCACCACAAAATGATTCAAGTCATTATGATGGATGGGAATATCACCAAGAAATGATAGATGATGAAGCAATTCACATAAGATATGATCCAGAACGTGATTTGTGTCATTACCCTCATGGTGTCTGGACATGTCAACAAGAGTGTGAACAATCAGTTGAAATGGGACACCTCCCAGAGACACAATATGATCCAGATTTTGATGAGTCTAACAACTACTCATATTATGGCTGGGAGAGTCAAAATCAAAGAGATCTTAGTGATCCATACTTTGTTCATCAAGAGACATCTTCATTGGAGTGCACTTTTAATAAATTCATGCAAGATTGTCCCCCAATGCCACAAAATGAACCATACTGTGATGAATTCTACAATGATTCACATTGTGGATGGGAGGATCAAAACCAGAATGCATTTGACAGTTCATACTCCACTTATCAAGAGCCATCATCACTTGAGCAAACCTTCAACTCATTTATGCAAAATTGCCCAACCTCACCTCCCAATTTTTCACTTGAAAACTTTCCATCACTTGATTTTGCCTCAACACAAAGTTTCCTCCAAGATCCATGCAACTCATCTCACCAACCACAAGATTCATTTCACTACACAGAAGACTCATTTCAACATTCACAAAATTTATTTCACAACTCACCAGATTCATTCCATACCACTCAAAACAACCTCAACACAACACATCCATATCCACAAAATTTCTCTCAATCTTCATCTTTTAAGCTAGCATTTAAAGATCCCCTTCAAAAATCCAGAGAATTATTGGAAAAGCAAGAACAATCCTGGAGAGAACAAGAAATTCTCCTCCAAAAGATGGAGGAGTACTTGGAGAAAACCACTTGTCTGCATAATCATAATGCCTTTGCAGTGTTATCTTTCTTTTAGTTAGACATTTTACTATTCTCTTTGTTTTAGTCATTCCTTTGTTTTTAATGCTTTCATCTATTTTGCTCCTTAACTGTTCTGTTAACTACCTCACCAAGAAATCCTTACTCATGACAGATTCTTGGCTTGGTGATTGTATTTAACATACAACAGTTTTATTTGTTTAGTTTTAGTACAAATAAATTGACATATGATTGCATTCTAAGTTTGGTGTTGCTATGTAACAAAATTTGGTTCCAATCCTTACTAGATACTTGCATCAATTCTAAATGAAAGTGTCACACTAAGTTTGGTGTGCCACTTATCTTTTATGTCATGTATCATGCACACCCTCTTATGTTTGCAATCACAATGTCTCTATCTCTTGTGCCTTGATTGTTATCTTTAATTTTGCTTGCTTGCAACACATATACTGCTAACATTTTATTGTGTAAGACATTCATGATCCATTTTAGCCCCATAGCCATTGTTCTAATTGTTGCTTGAGGATGAGCAAGCATTCTGAGTTTGGCAAGGGAAAGAGAAGAATAAGAGGAAAAGGACAACAACAAGGAAGATGAACCACAAGGTGGTAATGCTCCTTTCTCCTCCTACTTACTTCAGCACTGTAAATTGCATGATTGTCTTTATTTTCTCTGTTTTCATGTGTGTATGAATAAGCATAGCCTGAATTTTGATTTGTAACATGTTGCTATGCCACCATGACTACCATCTTGAATTTTGTGAGTTCAAAAGCAATAAAGTATCATGATCATAAACAAACAAGGAATTAAAGAAGAACTTAGCATGTGCATACAAGTATTGGAAGGCTAGTATGGTTAAGTATTGCTCAATTGCATTAGATTTTATTTAATTAAAGTTTTCATCTAGGACATTTTATGAAATTTTTGAAATCATAAAAACCTTGAAGAAGGAATTGCAAAATAAGACAAGAAAGAAAAAGGGAATGAATGAGAAAGCTGAAGGCTCTGAGTACCAATGACAATTCAATTGTTAAGTGCTTGTGGTATTTATGTATCAGGAAAAAAGCTTAAAAACAAAACACTTAGAGTCAAGGTTAGGCTCAAGTTCAAATGCACTCCCTCAAAGCTCAAGGCTCTGAGCATCAATGATTAGAGAGTTAAGAAAAGAAACAAATGAGCTTAAAGAAGTCCTCTAATTAAATGGTTGTGGTGCTTATGTGTCAAGTGGTAATACTTGAAAACAAAGCATTTAGAAGTCATAGCTTTGTTATCAACATATGGGATAAAACACCCAAAAGGAGAAGCTAATAAGAAAATCAAAAGTTTATTTCAAGGAAGAAACATAAAGAAAAGATTTCATAAAATGAGCTAGATAGAAGCATCAATCATTTACCTTTCTTTTGTGATTGTAGCATGCATAAAAAAACTAGCCAACCATGAACATTGAGTTGCTATTCTTCTTACCTTGGATTGTCAATCTTTATTGCATGATTCTTTTCTTGCTTGGGGACAAGCAAAGTTTAAGTTTGGTGTTGCGATGACATGTCATCATGTCATGTTTTTCTATGCTTTTTCATACAAGAAATTGATGATTAGTGCTTAAATATTGCATTCTTTTGTGCTTAAATGGTATATTTCCTTGATCTTTTGATTTTATAAATTTTGTAGGAAATAAGTGGAAAAAGAAGCAAAATAGCACAAAATCAGCTCAAAAGAAGAAAAGAAGAATTTTGTGGCACGTTTTGAAGATTGAGCACGCTTTGGACCTTAGGCCACCATAACCATGAAGCCTTGGCATTAGTAATGATGCATATGCATTTTTATGCATGCATGAATTAATAACTAAAGCATGCATTTAATGGATGAAATGCATGAGCTTCACGTTAATTGGCATTACAAAGCCAATTAATGCATGCATGAAGCATTAAATCATTAATGCCAAATAAAGGAATGCTACGACATTACTAAAGGAACCAACGAAAGCATGCATGGAACTTAATTACTAATGCCAATTAAAGAATGAATGAAATGAAGGAACGTTGCACGCTCACTAATTAAACATTCACTAATTAAAGCATGCATATATTTAATGCTATCATGAACCATGCATTATTAAATTGGCATTATTAATGAATGAACGACATTACTAATAAAGCCTAGCGTTCATTAAACAATGAGCGCCACGCTCACTTGTTTCACCTTTTGCGTGAAACTCAAGTGGAAGCAAGATGCGCATTGAGGGCACACAAGGAGCAAACGTTCATTAAAGTGAACCTTACACTCAATCAATTGAGCGTTTTCGGGCATGGCTCAAAAGAAAAGCAAGGCGCAGCACTCACAAGAGGGGCAGCCAGGGTTCGAAGAGGGAAACCAAGGCAAGTAAAGGGGCGCTAGTTCACACACTTAACTGAGCGCTGCATCATGCTAGCCAAGAAGGGGAGCAGCCAAGGTTCAAAGAGGAAACCTCACACCAAGTGTAGCGCTACATTTTCTTCTCGTCACTAAGTGCTACAACAAGAGGCTTGGCACGAGGAAGGCATACCAGGGGCTAGTGAGAACTCAGTTCACTAACCAAACGGAGCGCTCCACTGGAGCTAGCACCCTTGGTCCATTTTCAATCAAGTGCCATCTTGGATCCAATTCTTCACATACCCAAGTCACCAAATGCATCCGGATCCACTCTCATTCAAATCCAAAGCAAGCAAAGCCCAATTGACATCACTCAAAGGAACAAGGATCAGTTAAATTAGGAATTTCATTTAACTGTAACTCGTTTTCAATTTTAATTTCATTTTCATTTTTTGTAAAGCCTATATAAAGGCATCAATTTCATTTCATTAGAAGGCTGGCTCTGCTAGAGAGCAATAGGAGTAGGGTAGAATAGAAAGTCCTCTTTGAAACAATTTTAATTTTTCTGCACTTTCTATTTTTCAATCCTGAATTTAGTTTATGCTAAATTTCAGTTTCTACAATCCTTTGCTCAACTTTCCTTCTCTGCAATTTTACTTCTCTGTTTATATTGCTCCCAATTTAGTTTATGCAATTTACACCTTCTTGAAAATTTTGTTCTTCTGCACTTTCACATTTTCATTTCCCTTGAAGCTTGATTTACTTTTCTGCACATTTACATTCTGCAACTTTACCTTTAAACTTGTTGCAATCTGAATTTACTTTTCCTGTCTCAGATCTATTGCTTTCTTTAAATTTTCAACAACCAGCCCCCTTTACATTTGGTGCAATTTACATTTCATGTCATTTAAGCTTCTGTCAATTTATATTCCTTGCTCTCTAAGCTTCTGCCATTTACCTTCTGCATTTTACAATTCCTGCAATTTGTGTTCTGTTGCTTCAATTTCATCCAATTCACCAATGTTAGCTTGACTAAACTAATCACCTACTATAGTTGCTTGATCTATCAATCCCTGTGGGATCGACCTCACTCTGAGTGAGTTTTACTACTTGATATGCGACCCGGTATACTTGCTGGTGAGTTTTGGTGTGGAATCATCTTTCCACCCATCACCGAGCAGACTTGAACCGGTTGAACCGGTTCAATTACCGGTTCATAATTTTTTGCGGTTTTTCGCAGAAAACACATTTTCTAACTAAGAAAAACCTACTGAGTCCAAAAATCACATTTAAATCCTCAAATTCTCATTCTAAATTTTTGGACTTTATTTTGGGCAATTAAATATCTAATCAGGCGGTTAATTAAGCTCGGTTCTTACATTCTCCCCACTAGATAAGAAATTTTGCCCTCAAAATTTGAATTACCTAAGAAAAGCTCGGGGTAATCTTGTCGCATCTCAGAATCCAATTCCCAAGTGTGCTCTTGAATTCCTGCTCGCTCCCAAGCTACCTTAACCAACTGAACTTCTTTTCCTTGCAGCTTCTTCACACTAGAGTCATCAATTCTCACTGGCGTTACTTGGAAAGTCAAGTTCTCCCTCAACTCAACCGACTCAGGTTCCAACACATGAGCCACATCCGACGTATACTTACGGAGTTGTAACACGTGAAATACGTCATGCAAGTTACGCAGATGAGGTGGCAAAGCATCTTGATATGCCACCGGCCCGAATCTCTTCAGAATCTCAAACAGTCCAACGAACCTCGGATTTAACTTCTTGGTCTTAAGTGCCCTTCCAATCCTAGTTGTCGGTGTAACTCGCAGAAATACATGTTCTCCCACTTCAAACTCTAACGGTTTCCTTCTCTGATCCGCATAACTCTTCTGTCGACTCAGGGCAGTTAGAATTCTCTCCCGAATCTTTTTAATCTTTTCCATAGTCTCTGCTACCAAATCGGGACCCAAAATGCTCACTTCACCAGATTCATACCAATAGAGTAGAGACTGCCACTTCCGTCCATACAAGGCCTCACACGGAGCCATTCCAATGCTCGCATGAAAGCTGTTGTTGTACGCAAATTTCACCAAGGGCATGTAACGGTCCCAACTTCCAGGTTGATCCAATAAACACACTCTGAGCATATCCTCCAAAGTCTGAATAGTCCTTTCTGACTGTCCATTTGTCTGCGGATGATATGCGGTACTGAGACATAGCTTCGTACCGAAAGCCCTTTGGAAAGCTTCCCAAAACATTGAAGTGAATCGGGGATCATGGTGCGACACTATGCTCGACGGCACACCAAGCAACCTTACGATCTCCTTAATATACAATCTCGCTAACTCTTCCATGGAACAGTTTACTCGGATAGGTATGAAATGAGCGGATTTGGTTAAGCAATCTACAATCACCCAAATCGCATCAAATCCCGACCTAGTCCTCGGTAATCCGGTCACAAAATCCATTGCAATTCCATCCCACTTCCACTGAGGAATTTCAAGTGGCTGTAGCATTCCGAACGGTTTCTGATGCTCTATCTTCACTTTCTGACACGTCAGGCACTTGGATACCACTGATGCTACATCACCCTTCATCCCAGGCCACCAGAACATCTTCTTCAAGTCATAATACATCTTTGTGATTCTGGGATGAATGGAAAACCCACTGTTGTGAGCTTTCGATAACAAATCTTGTCTCATACTTTCGACATCTAGTATACAAATCCTCCCCTTGTATCTCCATAATCCTTCACCATCCTTAGTGAATTCTTCACGCCTCTTATCACCAACTGGTTGAAACAATTGCTGAAGCTTCTGCTCATCTTGCTGAGCCCTTTGTATTTATGATTTAAATGTGCTTGAGATCTGTAACTGGTTCAAACAAGCTCTTCCAATAACTTCACCAATATCCAGCTTAAGATCCACAAACTTATCTACTAGCACCTCTTCCTTAATCCTCATCCAAGCTATTGTCAAGGACTTCCGACTCAAAGCGTCTGCTACCACATTCGCCTTTCCAGGGTGATAACTCAACTTGAAATCATAGTCCTTAAGCAACTCCATCCATCTCCTCTGACGCATATTAAGCTCTTTCTGATCAAAGATGTACTTGAGACTCTTATGATCAGAAAAGACGCTAAACCTCACTCCGTACAAGTGATGTCTCCAAATCTTCAACACAAACACAATCACCGCTAATTCCAAGTCATGAGTTGGGTAATTTACCTCATGCGGTCTCAGCTGATGCGATTGATAAACCACTATTTTATAGTTTATATTGTGTTTAATTGTGTGGTTTTGTCATGATCCTTACCCACTTATTCATCAATTTAGCATGCATTTAGATTTCCTTCCTAAATTCAGTACATGTTTGAAAATTGCTTCCTAGAGACTTTAATTATTTAATTTTAATTCTCCTTTATTCCATTCGATGCCGTGATCTGTGTGTCAAGTGTTTCAGGCTTTATAGGGCATGAATGAGATGGAGATTGGAGAGGAAGCTAGCCAAAAAATGGAAGGAACACAAGAATTTGAGGAGATAACCAGCGAGAAGTGACACGGTCGCATGGCTCACGCGACCGCGCGAAGGAGCGCAAATCGCAGTGATGCGGCCGCATGGCTTGCGCGGCCGCGAGGATTGGAAAGCGCAAGCGACGCGGGAGCGTGGACGACGCGAACGCGTGGAGAGGAAAAAGCGCAGGCGACGCGATCGCATGGACGACTCGATCGCGTGACATGTGCAATCTGCATAATCTGCAGAATTTGCTGGGGGCGATTTTGGACCTTATTTCGGCCCAGTTTTCGGCCCGTAACAGCAGACTAGAGTCAGAGAATATGCAGAAACAACACACACATTCATTCAGTAGTTTTAGATCTAGTTTTACTCTCTTAGGTTTTTCTCTCTAAGTTTTTAGGATTCTAATTTTGAATTGATCTGAGCACTGGAACATTGAGAAGAGTTATTTTCCTCATTAAGACTTCGTCATTCTAGTTCGTTTTCTTAACTTGGTTTCATTCTTCCATGTTCTTTGCTTTGTTCAATTTTGTATTTGAATGCTTTTATGATTAATTAATGCAAGGGTTATTTCTTTTTAATTCAATTTCAATTCCAATAATCATGTCTTCATTTGATTCCCTTTCATGTGCTATGGATTCTTTATTTACAATGCGTGAGTAGTTTCCTTACTTGATGGGGAATTGATTAAAAGGAACTCTTGAGTTGGAAGGATTGAAGGAAAAATTTGTAGTTGGGTTAAATGTTGGATTGCCATCCTGTCACCAACGCCAATCCCTTTGAACTAAGTGGGTTGCAACTTGTGAACAGATCTGGCATTCCAACTTGTTTGACTTTCCCTTACTTAGTAAAGGATAACCAAACAGAGTAACCGTTAATTATAAATCAATCTTAAAAATCACTCCATCAATGATAGAGATTCTAACAAATCAATTCCCAGTCAAGGCTTTTATTTATATTAGCTCAACTTCTTGGAACATCTGATTAATAAAACAGCACACTTTTCTGCAACTCGTTGGGAGACGACCTGGGACTTAAAACTCCCAGTAATTTTAATTTAAACTCTATGTGACATATTTCTAAATTGATAGGCAGATTTTCGGTGAGTTAAGAACTATACTTGCAACGTAACCATTTTAATAAATTTTTAATTCACCAGCTTCTGCTTCCCATCAATTTTTGGCGCCGTTGCCGGGGAGTTGCAATAGAGTGCTAATTTTATTAATTATAATTTATTTATTTGCATTTTTTTTAAATTTTGCTACTATGAGCTGCATGTTTCTTCCGTCAAATGACACGTTCACTTCCTGATCCGCGCTTGCTAATATTCGATCCTGAAATTGAAAGAACAATTTCACGAATAAGGCGAGAACAGCGTAGGTTAGCCCGCTTTGAGGGCGGATCTGAAAGTGAATCTGAGGAAGAAACTAGCCCCCGTTCTACTGATTCTGTTGTTTTACATGCAAAAAACATGGCAGCTAGAAGAGTTACCATTCAGGAGGAAGGAGCTCCTGATTTTACAATGCAACCGTTTCAAGCGCATCATCCAGCGGTAGCTACAGATTTTGAAATAAAGACCGCACTGTTAAATTTGATGCCCAAGTTTCATGGCCTACCTGCTCAAGAGCCTATCAAGCACTTGAGAGATTTCCAGGCAGCCTGTTTTACTGTCAGGCGTGATGGCACTGATGAAACTTCAATTTTGCTGAAAGCTTTTCCGTTCTCTCTGGAGGGAAAAGCAAGAGAGTGGTACTACACTCAACCTATAGCAAATGTATCCAATTGGGATACACTCAGAAAGGAGTTTCTGGAGAAATTCTTTCCATCTGAAGTTACTGATAAACTGAGGAAGGATATCTCTACAATTATTCAGGATGACAATGAGACTTTCTTTGAATACTGGGAGCGCTTCAATAATCTTCTGGAAGCATGCCCCCACCACATGATTGACAAGATCGTCCTACTCAGCTATATCACACAAGGTATGAGGCCCCAAGATAAGACCACATTGGAAAGTGCCAGCAATGGCTATAAAGAAGTACAAGACCACTGATGAAGCTTGGCAATTGATCAGTGATTTAGCTGAATCTACTCGGAACCACAGACAGAAGCAAGGCCGTTCAAAAGCCGTTGCAGAAGTATCTTCTGGCAGAGAGACTGCTGCTCTAACTCAAAGCATCTGTGAGATGACCAACATGCTAAAGCAAATGCAGTTGAATCAACAAGCTTAGCAAACTCAACCGCAGCAAAACCAACAACTAATCCCACAAAGAATTTGTGGAATTTGTGCTGATTACAGCCATTACACTGATGAATGCCCGCAGCTCCAACAAGAAGACAACATGGTGGCATCCACTCACAACTTCTATGACCGCCCCAACCAAGGGTACAATCAAAGTGGAAATAATAACCATGGATGGCAGGACAATTCAAACCAGAATTGGAGGGACAACAATAATAGGGGAGGCAAAGATAATCAGGGAAATCAGAGGTGGAATAATAACAACAACAGGCAGCAAAATCAACCTTACCGAGCACGTCACCTGAGGCAAAACCAAGGACCACCGAACAATCAGCAACAAACCTCTCAATTTACTCATTCTTCTGTATCTTCTAATGAAGATTTATTACAAGCTTTTGAGAAAAGACAACTGGCCATGGAAAGTACCATCGTGAACAGTATTAATGCCAGTCTGAATGGTCTCACCTCTACTCTGCAAGCTTTTATGACACAGCTTGGTTCAACACAAAATTCCAGTAACCAACCTTCAAGCACCATTGGAATCCCCTCTCAACCATTACCCAATCCAAAGGGAGGCATTAATGCCATTACCCTGAGGTCTGGAACTACACTGCAGGAGAGGAATAGGAGGAACCAAGCTCACCAGAATACGCCTCAGCTGAAGAGGTGGTGGAAATCGAAGATGTTGAAGAGGAAGAGGATATACAGGACATAGCTGAAGAAGAGATAGCTCAACCACAAGAAGAAGCACCAAAAGGCGCAGGCACCACGGAACACACTGTTCCCATTCCATTTCCACAGCTTGCAAGGAATCCCAGGAAGTAGCTAGAACCTGATCCTAAAATGGTAGAGATATTCAAAAAGGTCGAGGTAACTGTCCCCCTTTTGATGTTATTCAGCAGGTACCTAAATATGCAAAGTTTCTAAAAGACTTATGTATCCATAAAGGCAAAATTAATGAATTAGAAACTATTCCTTTAGGTAGTTCCATATCTGCTTTAATGGGAGGATTACCTGAAAAATGTAGTGATCCAGGTCCTTGCATAGTTAGTTGTACTATTGGTGGTGTAGTAATTTATGATTGCATGTGTGTTTTAGGAGCATGTGTCAGTATAATGCCTTTGTCTATATATGATGTTTTAAGGCTCCTTCCCTTAAAAAGGTCGGCAGCTCATTTTGTGTTAGCAGATAAAAGCATTATTACAGTGGCTGGAGTTGTTGAAGATGTTTTGGTGAACATTAAAGGGCTCACATTTCCCACTGATTTTTATATCTTGGAGATGCCCCATAATGATTCAGATAAGCCATCATCAATCCTACTTGGAAGACCATTCCTGAAGACATCAAAATTCAAATTGGATGCTTTTTCAGGAACATATTCCTTTGAAATAGATGGCCGCATAGTGATCTTCAATCTGAATGGAGTCATTGACAACCCCCAGAAGATCGTTCTATCTTCCAGTGTGATGTCATAGACGAAAGTGTGGCTGAAGTTCAAAAAGAAGAGTTTGAAGAGAGGCACACTGGACAAGGTCCAAGTGTGGGGACCTTCTTAACTGACAATGAGGACACTTCGCCACTTTCACAAGCCCCAGATAATCCAGAGCCTGCCCATGACCAAAAGTTAGAATTGAAACCTCTCCCTTCACATCTCAAATATGCTTATCTCGAGGATGAGCAGAAGCTTCCGGTTATTATTGCAAGAGAACTGACTTCTCAACAAGAAGAGCAGCTACTTGATGTGCTGAGGAAGCATAAGAAGGCAATTGGGTGGAGCTTGGCAGACATAGTGGGAATCAGCCCTCAAGTATGTGAGCACAGAATATTTTTAGAAGAGGGAGCAAGACCTGTCCGTCAATCCCAGAGAAGATTGAATCCCACCATCTTGGAAGTTGTCAAAAAGGAGGTGACCAGACTATTGGAGGCCAGTATCATATATCCCATTTCAGACAGTGAATGGGTAAGCCCAGTACAAGTGGTGCCCAAGAAGTCCGGAGTCACTACAGTGAAGAATGAGCATGGAGAGCTCATAGCAACTAGAGTTCAGAATGCTTGGAGAGTCTGCATTGATTACAGGCGTCTCAACCAAGCTACCCGTAAGGATCACTACCCACTTCCATTCATTGATCAAATGCTGGATCGCCTGTCAGGTAAGTCACATTATTGCTTTTTAGATGGTTACACAGGTTATTTCTAGATTCATATAGCTCCTGAGGATCAGGAAAAGACTACTTTTACATGTCCTTTTGGGACTTATGCTTATAAGAGAATGCCCTTTGGCTTGTGCAATGCACCAGCCACCTTCCAAAGGTGCATGATGAGTCTTTTCTCTGATCTTATTGAGGACTGTATGGATGTTTTTATGGACAATTTTAGCGTTTATGGTGATTCTTTTAACCTTTGCTTAGATGGATTATCTAGAGTATTAGATAGATGTGTTAATACAAACCTTGTATTGAATTTCGAAAATGCCACTTTATGGTAAAGCAAGGGATTGTATTAGGACATGTGGTATCTAATAATGGCATTTCTGTAGACCCAGCAAAGGTGAATGTTATTTCTAGCTTACCTTACCCCTCTTCTGTGAGGGAAGTCCGTTCGTTCCTTGGTCATGCAGGTTTCTACAGGAGATTTATTAAGGACTTTAGTAAGGTAGCACTTCCCTTATCCAGATTACTGCAAAAGGATATTGAGTTCGAGTTCAGTGAGGATTGCAAACAAGCGTTTGATAAGCTGAAGACCGCTCTAACTCAGGCTCCAATTGTGAGAGGACCAGACTGGAGCCAGCCATTTGAAATCATGTGCGATGCTTCCAACCATGCAGTAGGAGCAGCGCTGGCTCAGCGTGAAGGTAAGGATCCTTTTGTTATTGCCTATGCGTCTAAGACTTTAGACACTGCCCAGTCCAATTATACTACTACTGAGAAAGAGCTACTTACTATTGTTTTTGCTCTGGATAAATTCTGGGCTTATTTACTTGGTACTAGAGTAGTAGTGTATTCGGACCATGCAGCTCTAAAGTATCTATTAGCTAAAAAGGAATCCAAACCAAGACTTATACGTTGGATACTGCTGTTACAAGAATTTGATTTAGAAATAAAGGATAGGAGTGGTAATCAAAATTTAGTAGCAGACCACTTGAGTCGCCTTGAACATATTAAGGATGATTCTACTCCTATAGATGATAATTTTCCTTTTGACAACCTGCAAGCAGTATCTGAGGTAGTCCCTTGGTATGCACCTGTTGCTAATTATTTAGTTAGCCGCACATTTCCTCCACATTTTTCTAAACATCAAAGAGACAAGCTGAAAAGCGAGTCTAAATATTTATGGAGATGTGGCGCTGACCAGATAATTAGACGTTGTGTACCTCAATCAGCATTCCAGTCCATTTTAGAGGCCTGTCACTCATCTGAGAGTGGAGGACACTTTGGCCCTCAAAGAACAGCTAGAAAGATCTTAGACTGCGGATTCTGGTGGCCTATTCTTTTTAGAGATGCTGCTGAGTTTTGTAAATCTTGTCACCCGTGCCAGAAATTTGGTAACATATCCAAGAGGGATGAGATGCCTCAACAATATATGCTTTTCTGTGAAATTTTTGATGTTTGGGGAATTGACTTCATGGGTCTATTTCCAAATTCTAGTGGATATTTTTATATATTGTTAGCTGTGGATTATGTTTCCAAATGGGTGGAAGCAATTCCTACCCGCACTGATGATGCTAACACTGTTGTTTCCTTTGTGAGAAACCATATTATATGTCGCTTTGGATCACCACGAGCGATCGTGAGCGATCAAGGCACCCATTTTTGTAACAGGAGACTAACAGGATTGATGAAGAAGCATGGGATAATCCATAAAGTTGCAACAGCTTACCATCCCCAAACTAATGGGCAAGCCGAGGTGTCAAACAGAGAAATTAAGCGTATCTTGCAAAAGATAGTAAAGCCTCATAGAAAAGACTGGAGCACCAGACTACAAGATGCACTGTGGGCATATAGAACAGCATACAAGACACCCATTGGAATGAGTCCCTTTCGCTTAGTTTATAGAAAAGCTTGTCATCTCCCAGTTAAAATAGAACACAGAGCCTTCTGGGCAGTTAAGGAGTGCAACATGGGAATTGAGAATGCTGGAGTTGAAAGAAAGTTGCAACTGCAGGAACTGGAGAACCTTCGCCTGGAAGCTTATGAGAACTCCAGAATATACAAGGAAAAGATGAAAGCTGTGCATGATCAAAACATCAAGAAGAGAGAGTTCCAACCTGGAGATTTTGTTCTCCTTTACAAATCTCGACTGAGGCTCATGCCCGGTAAGTTGAGATCAAAATGGGAAGGTCCATACAGAATAGAGAAGGCTGAACCGTACGGAGTTTATCACCTAAGCCATCCTTCAAGCTCTGAACTTATTAAGGTTAATGGACAACGCCTGAAGCTATACCATGGTGAGAAGGTGCAGAAAAATAAGGAGCTTGAGATCTTCCGCTTGGAAGACCCCCACATCGCAGCAGATTGAGCTATTGGAGCGTCCAACTTACGGACGTAAAAGCAAAGTGCTTGGTGGGAGACAACCCGCCGCGGTATGATCGTTCTTTTCTTAACTTTTAGTTTTTCTTCTTTAATAACTCTTCTCTTTATTAGTGCTTTCGTGCTCTTTCATTTACATGTCTTTATCTTTCCTTAAAAAAAAAAAAAATTTCGCCGCGCGACGCGATCGCACCAGCGACGCGTCCGCGTGGCAGGGGGAGTAAAGAAAAATAAAAATGAAGAGAAAGTTATGCAGGAGCAGCGCTGGAGTCGTGCCAATGGCACAAATTACCCAACACGACCGCATCACTGACGCGACCGCGTCGCATGGAAATCATGGCCTCCTACGCGACCGCGTGCCCCACGCGGCCGCGTGCCCTGAGTTTTCGACGTAAAAGGGTGCACAGTCGCATTCTGTGCGAGAGTGATGTTGGATTGGTGCTGGAAGCACAACCCTTGTCACGTGACCGCGTCACTGACGCGGCCGCGTCACCCATTTTATCACGCACACTCATGTGATCGCGTGACCCACGCGGTCGCGTCACCCAATTTTGGCAATTAAAATGAATCGAACAGAGAGTTGTGCTGGAGCGAGGCTGAATTCGCGCCAGCAGTGCAACATCGGTCACGCGACCGCGTGACTGACGCGATCGTGTCTTCTTACCTGACGTGCACCCATGCGAACGCGTGCCCCACGCGGCCGCGTCGCATGCGCCGCACAGCTCAACCTAAATTGCCAAATTATCTTATCTTTCTCTCCTCCAAATCCTACTTTTTCTTTTCCCTCCTTACCTCTTCCTTCTTCCTTCCCCTTTCTATCTCACCTTTCACTCTCTCTTTCTCACCCCTATTAACAAGGTTTTTCTTTTCTTCTTTCTCACTTTTCTACTATTCTTCTTATTTTCATATGTTATCTTCTTTTCTTTTCTTCATTGTTCTTATTCTATTTTCTTTTCTTTTCCTTTTTACTTGGTGTTATCTATTTATGTGAATCATTATTTATCTTTATATGCTTATGGTTTGTTATAAATTTGTTTGACAATCATATATATTACTTTTTAAGGGATTGCTTGCATGTTCAAATTCATACTTTCAAGAGCTTATTCTACATGCATGCTAGGTGTTTGTGAAAAAGCCCATATGGCATTATGCACTTCTTCACATTATTTTGCTCTAATATGCAATGCTTGCTTTTCACAAATTTCCTTTCATATTTTATTAATTAAATTTAATTGTCAATACAAACGTGATGGCTAGTTTGTTACAAATGGTAATCTAAATTGGACATTGAATGTTTGATATATGCTACTCATGCCTTTGCCTGCATGCCAATAAACCTCTTGCATTCCATTGTCCTACATGCACTTGCTATATTTCCATTGATGAGCCTTTCACATGTAATCCAGACCACGTGTTAATGCCATTTATCTTTATCGTGCATTGCCTATCACTTACAATACCCTCTTCCTTGCTCCATCTCTTTGCATTTAATTTCCTTTCTCTTCCTTTCTTTCAGGATGGCCACCAAGAAAGGTGGTGCACGAATTGTGAATCATACTTTTCACAACGCGTACCACTAACCAGCAAGTGCACTGGGTCGTCCAAGTAATACCTCACGTGAGTAAGGGTCGAATCCCACGGAGATTGTTAGTTTGAAGCAATCTATGGTTATCTTGTAAATCTTAGTCAGGAAGTCAATTATGTTTATCAGTTGAATTGTGAATAACCAAGAGAGCATAAATTAAAGGTTACTTGTTGTGCAGTAATGGAGAATATGTTGGAGTTTTGGAGATGCTTTGTCTTCTGAATCTCTGCTTTCCTCTGTCTTCTTGTTCACGCACGCACATCCTTCTATGGCAAGCTGTGTGTTGGTGGATCACCGTTGTCAATGGCTACCTTCCATCCTTCCAGTGAAAACTACGCTCACGCGCTCTGTCACAGCACGGCTAATCACCGGTTGGTTCTCGATCCGGTTGGAATAGGATTTACTATCCTTTTGCGTCTGTCACTAACGCCCAGCCTTCAGGAGTTTGAAGCTCGTCACAGTCATTCAATCCTTGAATCCTACTCGAAGTACCACAGACAAGGTTTAGACTTTCTGGATTCTCATGAATGCCGCCATCAATTCTAGCTTATACCACGGAGATTCTGATTAAGGAATCTAAGAGATACTCATTCAATCGTATATAGAACGGAGGTGGTTGTCAGGCACACGTTCATGATTTGAGGAGGGTGATGAGTGTCACAGATCATCACCTCCATCACAGTTAAGCGCGAATGAACATCTTAGATAGGAACAAGCGTGTTTGAATGGAAAACAGAAATACTTGCATTAATTCATCGAGACACAGCAGAGCTCCTCACCCCCAACAATGGGGTTTAGAGACTCATGCCGTTAGAGAATACAAAGTTTAGATCTGAAATGTCATGAGATACAAAATAAGTCTCTAAAAGTTGTTTAAATACTAAACTAGTAGCCTAGGGTTACAAAATATGAGTGGACTATGATGGATGATGCAGAGATCCACTTCTGGGGCCCACTTGGTGTGCTGGGGCCCACTTGGTGTGTGCCGGGGCTGAGACTTTAAGCAATTCACGTGCGGAGGCTATTTGTGGAGTTGAACGCCAGTTTTTATGCCAGTTTGGGCGTTCAACTCCAGTTTTTGATCCTTTTCTGGCGCTGGACGCCAGAATTGGGCAGAGAACTGGCGTTGAACGCCAGTTTACGTCCTCTATCCTTGTGCAAAGTATGGACTATTATATATTTCTGGAAAGCCCTGGATGTCTACTTTCCAACGCAATTGGAAGCATGCCATTTCGAGTTCTGTAGCTCCAGAAAATCCACTTTGAGTGCAGGGAGGTCAGAATCCAACAGCATCAGCAGTCCTTTTTCAGCCTGAATCAGATTTTTGCTCAGCTCCTTCAATTTCAGCCAGAAAAATACCTGAAATTACAAAAAAACACACAACTCATAGTAAAGTCTAGAAACATGAATTTTTCCTAAAAACTACTGGAAATAAACTAAAAACTAACTAAAACATACTCAAAACTATATGAAATTATCCCCAAAAAGCGTATAAAATATCCGCTCATCACAACACCAAACTTAAACTGTTGCTTGTCCTCAAGCAACTAGACAAATAAAATAGAAGACTAATAGGTTGAGAAGCAATAATATCTCAGAGGTTTTTGAATGTAGCTCAGATTCTGATTAGATGAGCGGGGCTAGTAGCTTTTTGCTTCTGAACAGTCTTGGCATCTCACTTTATCTATTGAAGCTCAGAGTGATTGGTATCTATAGGAACTCAGAATTCAGATAGTGTTATTGATTCTCTTAGTTCAGTGTGATGATTCTTGAACACAGCTTCTTTATGAGTCTTGGCCGTGGCCCTAAGCACTTTGTTTTCCAGTATTACCACCGGATACATAAATGCCACAGACACATAATTGGGTGAACCTTTTCAGATTGTGACTCAGCTTTGCTAAAGTCCCCAATTAGAGGTGTCCAGAGTTCTTAAGCACACTCTTCTTTTTGCTTTGGACCTTGACTTTAACCGCTCAGTCTCAAGTTTTCACTTGACACCTTCACGCCACAAGCACATGGTTAGGGACAGCTTGGTTTAGCCGCTTAGACCAGAATTTTATTCCTTTAGGCCCTCCTATCCACTGATGCTCAAAGCCTTGGGATCCTTTTTATTTGCCCTTGACTTTTGGTTTTAAGGGTTATTGGCTTTTTCTGCTTGCTTTTTTTTTTTTTTTCTGCAAGCTTTGTTCTTTGCTACTTTTTCTTGCTTCAAGAATCATTTTTATGATTTTTCAGATTATCAATAACATGTCTCATGTTCATCATTCTTTCAAGAGCCAACATATTTAACAGTCTTAAACAACAAATTCAAAAGACATATGCACTGTTTAAGCATTCATTCAAAAGACAGAAAGCATTGCCACCACATTTAACTAATTAGAATTTCTCTTATTAAAACTCGAAATTTTATTGCCTCTTATTCAAAAGATCTACTACTTTATTCATGTTTAATGATGATGAGAAAAATAAACTATAGCTTAATTGAAGATAAAATCAAATAGATACTAATTACTATTATATGACTTCTAAGGTAAACTTTTTATAAGGACACTGTCACAGAGTTAAAGCAGAAATTGGAATTTAACAACCTTTATTCTGGGGGTATGGGGGTTCCTCTGATCCTTGGGATGCTTGGTATTACAGAAGACTTCTGGCGCTTCAGTTCCCTTAAGTTACGTCCCTGCTCCTCTTGTTCTTTAAACATATGGGTCAGCATTTGACTGTGTTCCTTCTGTTGTTTTATTATTTGCTCCATAGCTTCCTGTATCTTGGTGACAGACGTCTCAAGATATTCCCAATATTCTGCTTGAGGAATCTCTGGGAGGAATTCCTGTGCTCTCTTCTTGATAGGATCCTCCTGTGCTTGTTGTCTCTCCATTGATGCTTTGGTGATTGACTTTTCAATTAGGATATATTCAGTTATTCCCATCTTGACTCCAGCGTCCTTGCAGAGCAGAGAAATCACGCTTGGATAAGCCAACCTGGCCTCTCTTGAATTTTTATTAGCTATCTTGTAGAGTTCAGTGGAAATCAGCTGATGAACCTCCACTTCCTTCCCAGTCATGATGCAATGAATCATCACTGCTCTTTTAACTGTGACTTCAGAACGGTTGCTAGTGGGCAACAGAGAACGCCCAATGAAGTCCAGCCATCCTCTGGCAACTGGTTTGAGATCCTCTCTCTTGAGCTGATTTGGGACGCCCTTGGTGTTGGTGGTCCACCTGGCTCCAGGGATACATATGTCCTCTAGAATCTTATCCAGGCCAATGTCTGCTCTCATCATCCTCCTGTTGAAGGAGTCTGGATCATCCTTTAACTGAGGTAGCTTTAATATCTCTCTGATCTTGTCAGGGGTGGTATGAACAATCTTTCCCCTGACCATGGTCCGAAATTCGTAGCAGGCAGTTCCAGATAGTCTTTGCTTGTCAGTCTGCCACATGTTAGCATAGAACTCCTGGACCATGTTCCTTCCTACTTTCGTTTCAGGATTAGCTAGGACTTCCCAGTTCCTGATTCGGATTTGCTCCTGGATCTCCGGATATTCATCTTCTTTCAGATCGAATCTCACTTCCGGGATCACTGATCTCAGACCCATTACTTTAAGATAATGGTCTGAATGTTCTTTAGATAAGAACTTCCCTTGATTCCAAAGTGATTTCGGAACGCTCTCTTTCTTGCCTCTTGGAGTGGATTGTTTTCCTTTGGGAGCCATGATCTTAGTAGTGATCTCGGATAAACACATCAAACTTAGAGGTTTGCTTGTCCTCAAGCAAAAGAAAAGAAAGGAGAGGGATAGAAGGAGATCGAGGTGCACTTGTTGATGGAGGAGGGGGGAGGCTGAACCCAAATTTAAAGGGGTGGGGTGGTGGATTTTCGAAAAATTGGAAGAGATAAGATAAAAAGATTTAGTTGAAAAAGATAAGATAGAAGATATAGTTTGATTTTGAAAAGATAGGATAGATTTTTGAAAAAGATAAATCTGGATTTTGAAAAAGATAATATGAAAAAGATATTGAAAAGATTTTAGAGTGAAAAAGATAGATTTGTTTTTGGAAAAGATTTGAAAAGAGTTGGATTGAATTTGCAGAGAGGGTGTGTGCTTATGAATTAAGATACATTTGATATTTTCAAAGTAGGATTTTTAGAAATCAGGATTCTTGACATGTTTATGTAAATAAAATCATGTATTGAATCATAAAATTTTAAATTAGAATGGAAATACGTGTGGGATAACTGGATTTGGCTCCTCCCTGTCCTCCTGGCGTTTGAACGCCCAAACACTGCCTGTTTTGGGCGTTCAGCGCCCAAATGCTGATCTCCTGGGCGTTCAGCGCCCAGTTGCTGCCATTCCTGGCGTTCAACGCCCAAATGTTGCCATTACTGGCGTTTAGCGCCCAGTGGATGCCCATTTTGGGCGCTGAACGCCCAAAATGCCCCTTTACTGGCGTTTTCTTGCCATTGAGCTCTTTTACTCTGTTTTGTGTGCCGATTCCTTCTGTAACCCTGTAAACTTATAGAAATGATTCTGTACCTTAGTGTCAGTGAACTTTATATAAACAAATAAAAATAAAAATAGGGCAAAAAATGCTTAGAGGATTGATGCCCCATGGCTGGGTTGCCTCCCAGCAAGCGCTTCTTTATTGTCTTTAGCTGGACCTTGCTG